>NW_025901528.1:0-22091 GCF_022539505.1 Lolium rigidum
AGCTTGTTTTGATGTTTGAATATACTCTCTTAGTATAATTTCTGCTGCCAAGCTTGTCTGGCTAATTTCTTCAATAATACCATTGTACCTTGTTTCAATCTTGGAAGTATAGTTGATGTCTTGCTGTGATTTCTCACCTCTGGCTTATAAAAAGGCCTGACACCTACTTTTTGGTACATTGCTGGTACTTGGTTGTGAAGTTCAGATAAAAACAAGTGCGGATTTCTGAAAGAGACCAGGTTGTTTGAAGTTTAAGGACAAGCCTCGGCAAAGCTTTGCATTTGTAATTATTCTAAGTTGTAATTTGTAGCCATTGGGCTAAATCTGGTAGCGTTTCAAGTTCAGCAAACTACAACGTTTCCCAGTTTTATCTGGTAAGTTCACTTCCCCTCCAAGAGGAAATTCACTCTGCCTGAAGTTCAGCGTTTTTAAGTTGTAACTTCTCCCAAAGTGCAAGTTCAATTTTTATCGCATGGAAGTTCACCTTGAGCTGAACAAAAAAATCGACACAAACCTCTTGAAAGTTCAGTTACTTTTGGTAGTTCGCTTTGAACATGGCAGAAAAACACTTCGGCGGAAAACCACTTGATGCATGGTGGAAAACCACTTGATGTATCGTCTAAAACTACAAACTTGTTCCTTGAACAAAAATCTGGAAAACAAAAGCTCACCAAGTCTAGTTTGTGAATACTTTTTCACAGATAAAAGTTCACTCTGTCGTCGGATGAAGTTCATTACAAAAAGAAATGTGCACTACACTTATCCGAGGTCCGCAATGTACTTTCTTGACTGGGCGGCGAAGTAGTATGCTGTCTGCTAGAAAATTAGAAAGAGAAATCATTGGCGGCTCGCTTCATTGAATTACACTTTTATTATTGGGGAGTGCACTTTGTTTCTCACCAGCTCTTTTTATTTTATTAGGGAGTTAATGAAATCTTATTTTTAACTGGAAAATTAGATGATAAAAATGAGTTAAACATTACTTAATTTTCGGGAAGTTCATTTACAGTAGTTATGTATAAAAAGATCATTCTTTCAGGTCGGAAGTTCTGTTCGTTTGAAGAAAAAACTCAAAGTAAAAAGCAGCGGACAGAAGTTCACTCAGTGAACTTCACATGTTTATTTTCAGAAAATTAACAAAAGTTAATATATCAGTTAAATCATATGGTGGATTTTTTCTAGTATACACCATGTAGAATGTTGAATAAGAATAGAAAAACGTCAATAACTTTTGCACATAAAAAATTCAGAACGTAGGCAGCAGCAGAGAAGCACAACACCGGCAGTAGTTTCCTGTGAACCTCACACATCTGTCGATCTGGATCTCTTACAATTAACGTAGCAGCAATCACCTAACCATGTACAACCTAGACAAACTTCAGACCAGGAAGTTAATCTCAAAGATGCAGAGCAGTTCACATCAGTTCCTTCGAGCAAAAGCAAGGTGAGTTCGCACGGGACGCACGAGCTGGACTCCCTGGCGGCACACCGTGAACTCTGCAACGGCGCGACGTGGACGCGCGAGGTAGATTTCCTGGGCCTCGTTGAACTGAACTGCATCCAGGCGGTTGCTGCCGATAAGGGGCACTTGAGGCGGCAGAGTCCACGCTCCTTCGCCGCGTATCAGGAGGGGCGTAAGCCGGCCGTCCGGTGAGAGCTGTCATCGGCGCCGGCGAGCTCTGCAGCTGGTCGAGCGGCCTTATGGGAGGCCGGGATGCATCCTCTCACCATCGACCATACTCAAAATTGTGTTGGCTCCTTGAGAGACGAGGTTGCGGGGAGGGATGGGGCGGCCTCCTGCGCGTGGGGAGCTCCTTAGGGCGAAGGAAGAAGATGGAGAGGGGCCGGCGGCCGGAATTTAAGCCGCGCCGCCGTGGAGCAGCGATGGAGAATTTGCGGCGGCGGCGGCGACGACCTGGACAGCGTGCGGGGAAGGTCGGTGGGCGCGGGGGCAGGTCCGCAGGTGGGGGCGCAGGGCAGGTGGTAAAAGGCGTACGAGGAGTTCACACGTATAAAGCCTAGAATTTCAATTCATATAAGCAGAAGTTCACAAAGGGTTCGAGAATAGCAGACCTATTGGTACTATAATATAATTTAAAACTAATTAGTATTTATGTTAGATTTTATGGAATTTCTTATATGCTATTTTTTAATAAAAATCACATTCTAAGTTGAAACCATGCTCAAATTATTTGGAAAGTATTTATTACAGATTAAAGTCAAAATAATATTTTAAGCATTTTAGAAACTCAATTTAATATTAACATGAATAATGTTCTTAATTCTTAGAAGTTAGGAAACAACATGTATTTATTTTTAAATACTTGTTTGGTATTTGTGTAGAGAAACGTTTATAGTTTTAAATTTGTAACCAAATAATGATACTAGCTTACACTAATTTAGGTGTGATGCATAATTTAATTTGATTAACTTAGCTAGGACACAATATATACACACTAGTGGATTAATTATTAGAATTATAATTAATTGGCCAATTAGTATTCCCGTACGTATGCTATAGTTTATTATTGGCTAGAGCTAATCTGGGTCAGTATCCTACATACACGCACATGAGTACATGACTCGGTCAGATCCGTACACGTACGACTGTACGAGTCCAACACAACCCAGCGCCTCACTCTCTCTCTCACTCTTGTTCCTATCTCTTTCTCCACCACGAGCACACACGCGATCAGGACGCACTCCTCGCACGCGCCTGTGATGGCGCTGCCGCCACCCGCTGCTCCGGCCGTCGCCGACCAGGTCCGGCACCGCCGCTCTCCAATTCGACTTCGCCTCCATCTCTTCTCCTATTTCCCCATCGTCTCGACGTTCGGCCGTGCTCCACGCACGACCCCTGCGATCCCTAGCCCGCCTTGGCCGCTGCCGGCCTACTCCGGCACCGACAAGACATTTTTCTGGCTCCCCTCGACGTCCTCTACCTCTCTCGTCCCGCCCGATTTGATTTTCCAGCTCTACCTCGTCCGCCCCCAAACACCGGAAACCCTAGCGGTCGCTAGTTGGTTTGGCCGTCGCCCGCCAACCCCGCGCCGCCGCCGGTCACTCGCTGCTGTCCGGTGAGGCTTCGCCCTAACCCGCTGCCTCGATGCCGCCCTACGTGCGCGCGCCGCCCTGCTCCTGCTCACGCCCAGCGCTCCCTGGTGTGGCTCCGCCGCCATCTTCTCCCGGCCATTGATGGCCGCCTTCGGCGCCGCTCGTCTGTCGACCGGCGGGGCTCCACCATATACACGCCGCCACCACGCGCTCTCGGCCGAACCCTAGGTTCGCTAGTGTGATGCTCGCAAGCCGCCGCTGCTCCCCATTGGCGACCCCGCCACCTCGTCGACCATGAGTCCCAGCTCAAGCTCGCCATCCCGGTGGTGTCCGGTGGTTTGGTGTGTTGTTCATGGCGCCGTGTCGTGCTGTTGCGACTACTTCATCCTCGACGCCGGTTGGACGCGTGCCGCGGACGCAACCCCGGCTGGGACGGTGCCGCGGACGCAACCCCGACATCGCCTACCTCGCCACTTCCCGTATGACACTCGTGAGCTAAACCTCTCCCATCTTTGTTCCTGGTTATACTTGTTTGGGCTGCACCATTACTACTTCTCCATACTTGTGCTACTGGTGGTATATATGTGTGTACAGTGGAGCTAAATAAATCATGCCATCGTAGTTGATGCAAGTTTTATGGCTCTCTGTGAGGTGTGGTTTGGATTGACCATGCTCTGAATTAATTGATCACTGCCTTGTGCTATGTGCGGTGCTTCCCTTTAGATAACTTGTTGTGATAATTTGATGCCCCATTTAACTCATGGTTGAGTTGAAGAAATGAGATAAAAGTATTGTGACTAGATGCTCTGCTTGGTAGCGTGCTGGTGAGCTTATATATATGCTTATAGTGATTTAGTTGATGTGGATGATTAGCAGATCATGTGCATACATGATCTGCACTTGTGATTATGTTGGTGGTGCAAAGTGATGATACCTGCCGACTTCCTAGACATGGTTATTTGCTGGCGGTAACTTGTGTACCGTGCTTCACTTCCTTTCTATGTACGTGGTATGAGCTCCTAATTTGACTAGGGATCACTAGCTAAAGCTAGGTGATCTAGCTCCCCTCTCTGCTGCATATTTCTTTCTATCTATTACTGATAAGAACAAATGTTGAGCTTGATATCTTTGCCCAGCCTATGATGCAAAGGCCGAGGCACTTCCTTTTGATAAGAACAGATATACTATTTACGGTTTTATAAGATTCTCTGTGATGAACTGGGCATAGCACTTCTATGCCAGATCTGAGAGAAATTCATCTCTCAAATCCCCCTAGACAGAGTCTAGTGGAAGGGTAGATAGATGGGAGTGTTGTATATTCTTCATTTTATTTCCCCTGATCCTAGTTGTGCAAGTTAGTATGCTGAGATGCTTATATGAGATCGATGGATCAACCTGATGTTGTAGATTTTGGCCTTCTGGACTGTTGATTAATCTTCTTCTTGTGGCATGCCTTCTCCTCCTTGCTGCTTTTGATTCTTCCTACTGATTCTAAGTATCCATGAATATTTGTTGGTGTTCTTGTGTTGTCCTAAAGGATTGATTAACTCTAGGCAGAGTGTAAGTATGGCTAGATCAATTGTTGGTGCGGCTGAGATGTTTGTGTGTGGCAAAAGGGCTGCTAGTACAGCCTATATGATGTTTATATACTGTTGGGGGTTGTTTGTGGTGTCGACAACACATGCTTATGCATGCACTGACTGTGCTACCTGCTTGGATGCTCTGGTCAAGATATTTTCCTTGCCTCCAAGTGAAGGCACGGCTGAGCTGATGTTTATCCACTGTTGTCCTTTAATATTTGACACTGCCAAGTGTATTACTTCTATTGAACTGTTGTGATCAAGCTGATTTTACCTTATGGCTTTTAGTTTAGGATCATATTGACTTCTCCATGTCAATAATGATCCATAAAAACAACTTTGTGGAATTTTGAAGGATTCTAGCTAGATTAGAGGGAATAAAAATTGTTGCCTTGTTGCCTCAAATAGTAAATTAATTATTGTTGCCTTTTGGTATGGATTTAGTAGTGTTGCTCTAGTCACTGGTTGCCTTTATTACATGTTGCCTCATGATCCAAGATTGACTCAACTATGCTTGGTTACTCCATATGTTGTCCAAATATGATTAAATCCCTCTAATCACTATTTGGGAATTAGGACAAATTCCTAATTCTCATTAGCTAGCCTCCAATATTAAAATGTCTCCCAAATATGGAGACAAACATTTTAACATTACCCAAAGTTATATCTCTTTTGCCTTTGCTTTATTTTTCTTTTTGCAGGAAAAGAATAAGAAGATTGGGAGAGATTTGGAAGATGAAGATTTAGTTTAGGATTTCCTCTTTATTACTTTTGTAATCTTCTATTTCTTTTGTAGCTTGTAAATGATTGAATTATGATAATTGTAATAACGTTTAAATTATCTATCTATGTTGAAATATCAAATGTTTTAACTTTTACATATTTTATTTCGGATTATAGTTTGGAATTCAAATTCAATTCAATTTCTTATTTGAATTCAAATTATCCATATTTTATTTGAATTCAAATTTGTTCTTCCAAAACACAGGAATTCAAAAAGGTTATGTCGAAATTTGTCACACCCACATTGATGACTAACTCAATTCCATCAATGCAAGAGAAACCTCGATCACTTTGACGGTTTTAAACAAAAGCGCGAAAATTCCCCGGATTTTCTATGCATGAATGCAATGCACACAACTATTTTCTCTATTTTTGTAGCCCCAAATACTGGGATATTACAGTCTCTACCCCTTAAACTAAACTTCGTCCTCGAAGTTCGAACTCTCTCAAGTTTCGGAGTGTGGATCTGACTTGTGCAGACTACAACTTGTCTTGAACTCCGTGGTGATCTTGGTTGATATAATTGAGTATATCCCTTGTCCAGATTCTTCCTGGAATCCAATAGTGTCTGTCTCTGAACTATGGCTTCTTACTTTAATTCGTTGGTTTCTTCCAACTTTATAAGCTTGTTTTCTTTCTTATTGAAGATTCAATGATTAGGACAACTTCTTGTGCTGTTAGTCTTAACTGACGACTAATTTAATAACATACTCCTAATTGGTAATCCAAAAACTTGGTTTTACAAGATTTGTCTAAAGGAGGTTTTATTTCCCATTACCCGCTAAAACTACAGTAATGGTACTTAGTAGCGTATCTATCATGGGAATGGTTGATACGTCTCAAACGTATCTATAATTTCTTATGTTCCATGCTACTTTTATGACAATACTCACATGTTTTATACACACTTTACATCATTATTATGAATTTTCCGACACTAACCTATTGACAAGATGCCGAAGAGCCAGTTGCCGTTTTCTGCTGTTTTTGGTTTCAGAAATCCTACAAAGGAAATATTCTCGGAATTGGACGAAATCAACGCCCAGGGTCTTATTTTTCCACGGAGCTTCCAGAAGACCGAAGAGCATACGAAGTGGGGCCACGAGGTGGCCAAACCATAGGGCGGCGCGGCCGGGGAGGGGCCGCGTCGGCCTATGGTGTGGGCCCTCGTGCCTCCTCCGACTCGCCCTTCCGCCTACTTAAACTCTCCGTCGCGAAAACCCTATTACCGAGAGCCACGATACGGAAAAAGTTCCGAGAGACGCCGCCGCCGCCAATCCCATCTCGGGGATTCAGGAGATCGCCTCCGGCACCCTGCCGGAGAGGGGAATCATCTCCCGGAGGACTCTACATCACCATGATCGCCTCCGGACTGATGTGTGAGTAGTTCATCCTTGGACTATGGGTCCATAGCAGTAGCTAGATGGTTATCTTCTCCTCTTGTGCTATCATGTTAGATCTTGTGAGCTGCCTATCATGATCAAGATCATCTATTTGTAATGCTACATGTTGTGTTTGTTGGGATCCGATGAATCAAGTTGATTATCAATCTATCATATATGTGTTGTTTATGTTCTTGCATGCTCTCCGTTGCTAGTAGAGGCTCTGGCCAAGTTGATACTTGTAACTCCAAGAGGGAGTATTTATGCTCGATAGTGGGTTCATGCCTCCATTGAATGCGGGACAAGTGACGGAAAGTTCTAAGGTTGTGGATGTGCTTGTTGCCACTAGGGATAAAACATCAATGCTTTGTCTAAGGATATTTGTGTTGATTACATTACGCACCATACTTAATGCAATTGTCTCGTTGTTTGCAACTTAATACCTGGAAGGGGTGCGGATGCTAACCCGAAGGTGGACTTTTTAGGCATAGATGCATGCCTGGATAGCGGTCTATGTACTTTGTCGTAATGCCCTGATTAAATCTCATAGTAGTCATCGTGATATGTATGTGCATTGTTATGCCCTCTCTATTTGTCAATTGCCCAACTGTAATTTGTTCATCCAACATGCTATTTCTTATTGGAGAGACACACTACAAGAAAAGTTCTGATAGACAACGTCTCAAAATCGTCCGCTAAGGGGTATTTTTCGTCGCCTATGGGCCTAACCCGACGATATGGGTTCTGTTGTCTAAAGTGCGTCAGGCAAAGTCCTACGACGGTTTTTCGGTCCGTCGCGCTTGGGCGCCCTTCCGCCACGGAAAATCGGACCGTTGCGAAATGTTTCCGGGAGCCCGTTGACTCGCCGACGTCATGCAAGCCGACACGTGGCGGACGCCGTTAGCCGGCGGCTAACGGCGTTAACCGCCTGAAACCCCATGGTAGATGGTAGGCCCACACGAGGCTCCGCCACGTCTTAAGCGGGCCGGCCCATTAAGTTTGCGGGCCGGGCCGGCCGAGTTAGTTTGACCGGTCAACTATATAGCCGGGCTGGTCCATTAGTTACGTGGGCCGGGCCTAACCTCTAAGGTTGACTGGTCAAAACATTAATGGGCCGGCCCACTAAGCATGTGGGTCGGGCCGAATGCACTCGTTTGACCGGTCAACAGGCAAAAGGGCCGGCCCAAAAAACATGTGGGACCCACTTTCCTGTTATCGGGCCGGCCCATTTACCAAGTAGGGTCCACCTTAAAGCAAGTGGGTCGGCCCAAGAAGTTATTGGGCCGGCCCTATTAGCATGTGGGTCCCACTTTCCTGCTATCGGGCCGGCCCATTGAGTACGTGGGGTCCATATTAGATCAAATGGGCCGACCCACCAAGCCACGGTGGTCGGCCAAAAGCACAGGTGGGTCCCACTTTCCGTTAATGGGCCAGCCCATTTAGTATGTGGGGTCCACCATATAGCAAGTGGGCCGGCCCAACAAGATAGTGGGCGGGCCAAAAACACGAGTGGGTCCCACTTTCCGTTAATGGGCCAGCCCATTTAGTATGTGGGGTCCACCATATAGCAAGTGGGCCGGCCCAACAAGATAGTGGGCCGGCCAAAAACACAGGTGGGTCCCACTTTCCAGTTAAAGGGCCGGCCCATTTAGTATGTGGGGTCCACCATATAGCAAGTGGGCCGGCCCAACAAGATAGTGGGCCGGGCCGAAAGCACAGGTGGGTCCCACTTTCCAGTTAAAGGGCCGGCCCATTTAGTATGTGGGTCCACCATATAGCAAGTGGGCCGGCCCAAAACGCTAGTGGGCCGGCCCAAAAACACAGGTGGGTCCCACTTTCCTCTTAAAGGGCCGGCCCATTTAGTATGTGGGGTCCATCATGTAGCAAGTGGGCCGGCCCAACAAGACAGGTGGGCGGGCCAAAAGCACAAGTGGGTCCCACTTTCTCGTTAACGGCCGGCACGAGTAGTAAGTGAGCCGGCCCAAAATGTAAGTGGGTCCCACACTATCATTAATGGGCCGGCCCAATCTGTTAAAGGGCCCCGGTTGTTTGACTAGTCAACTTGCATTAAATTTCATGAGCCTAAAATCTGATATCAATGATACACACAATTACATACACAAATAAAATAACTAGGAAAATTACAAGGCAATTAATGTGCCCAAATAAAAAAAATTACATAGAATCATTGAGGACTTCTATTAGCATCATCAGTGACACGTTGACATTTGGCAATCGCCTTGATTGAATCTTGTGTACTCTTGGTCAACATATCGACTACTGAGACCTTAAGCGACAATACCATGTCTTTTATAAAGTACAGACCTTGAGATGTTCACTCGTTTGATGAAAAGAATGGTCTAGGTTGACGGCTATGAGAGGATGCATCGGAACAAAGATCGAACTTTTTGTGGGCCTCTCTTCTAATGAAGATTGCTTCATCGGAACCGCATTCTGATAATAATGCAAAAAGAGTTAAACGATGAACTATGCAAACATGTATTAAGCATTGTCGATATGAGATAGTCACAAGTACTAAGCGCGGACTTACATTATATCGTTGCATAGGCTCACACCGGAACCTTTTTTGCGCTCTATCTTCTACTAAGGACTTCTTCATTACAACTGCATTCTAGTAATATTGCAAACATAGTTACAACGAGTGAACTATTCAAACATTTATTATGCAATGTAGATATAAGATAATAACAAGTTGCATAAATAAGACAATGTATGGAACTTGTACTAAGCGTACTTACATCATAATGTTGCACAGGGTCGCTTTGGCGACTATCTTCTAATGATGATCATGTTTCACTAAAATCGCATTCGGTAATATTGCAAAAATAGTTACAACAATTAACTATTCAAACATGTATTACGCAATGTAGAGATCGGATAACGAAGCATGTAGCGGAACATACCGGCTCGCTGCAGGTCCTTCTCTTGTGTGCACTAGTCGTGGTCGACATGCCCGTCATTTTAGGTTCAGCCACAAGTGAAATGCTAATCCTCCTGCTCCATTGTCCTTAATCCGTGTTTAGATATCACATTTAAGACCAAGTCGACTCGGTTTCAAATAACAAAAAACTTGAGCTGCCAAATGAATAAGCCAATATTTACCGGATATCGGATTAAAACCAACTAGATGTTGCTTTGCATGAGATACGAATTTCGGACATTCAGTATTTAGAGTAGGGTAATGCCAAGGTTTTCCACATAAAGTAAACTGGCATTAAGAATGACCAAATGTCGGTTCAAATCACCTTCGCAGCTTGCTCCAAGACAAGCATATCAAATAGGCAGAAACATAGTAAAGCATGGATGGCATTGCTATGGCAGGGTTCCAAGTGTTTATCTCTTGCATAAGGAACAATGCATATAGGTTATAGATAATAACGGAAGTAAACCGCCAAAGTTACCAACCAAGAACTTCAGATTCCAACCTTCCCTAGCGTCCCCGCTGTTAATGTTGGATATTCTAATAAGTGGTTCGCATGATCAATCCCTAGGAAAAATAACATTGACAAGTTAGTCTACGATAATACAAAGACCGGACATGCACACAAAGAATAACTATACAAGCCGTGCGACAGAGCATTCATGGAAAAAAATAGCTATAAGCTAAAGACGAGGTATAAGAGCAAGCAGATTGGAAATGCACATAGCATGATTATAAAAGCAAGAAAAGAATAGCAGTACACGAGAAAACAACTAGCGGTGAGCTAATGACGTGGTATAAGAACAACCGGATTGGAAATGCCCATAACATGACTATAAAAGGAATAGCATGCAAGTACAAAAACAGTTGGCAGCAAATGAATGGGTCCCCTATAAATATGTGGATGCACACAGGTGTCGATAGAATGAACAGGATGGTAGCGACCGGATAATGCTTTGGTATCGTACAATATTTAAACGAACTTCATGCGAAGTAACACATCAAGAAATTTAATGGCATATGAGATCCGCAAATAACTACACAAAACATGGCTAAAGAAACACCGCGATCTAACGGGCCGCGTACTAACCAAGCTGCGGCGGGGTGGACGGGGCGGCAACTTGCATTCCGGCGGCGGCGAACGCGGGAGACGATGAGTCGACCCTGTTTCGGCAGAAGCGGGCGTTAGTGAAGCGGATCTGGTTGGCCGGCAAGGGATTCGGTGAAGTTGATACAGCCGCTGCGCCGAGGTAGTCGGTGGAATAGATCGGCTTCTGTGGAGGGGGGCGCGGTGAAGTAGACATGGTTCCGTTGGAGAGGATCCGGTGCGTCGACAGGAAAGGCGTTGATTGCTACGCTGTGGATGAGGTCGGCGGTGAAGCAGATCCGTCGGTGGCGAGGTCGGCGGTGAAGCAGATCCGTCGGTGGCGAGGGCGGCGGGGGAGTGGATCAGGTGGGTGGACAGCCAACACGATCAAGGCTACGCTGTGGAGGAGTATGCCGGCGGCGAAGCAGATCTAGTACTGTAGAGAGTCAGAGCTTTGGCGTGTGAGAGTATTTTTGAGCTAATGGGGCGAATGGTTGGTGGGTGGGTGGGCTCGTGGGGAGGGTTCGGGATCTAGGCAAGATATTTCATTGTTACCGAATGAGCCCTCCATGGTCGGTGGGTTGTAGCTTCCGGACCGGGGTTAAAAGGGTAAAACTGGTCACGGGATTTTCGAATGGATGCGGCGGGATGATTTGGCGCGCGGCCGAAATTTTCAGTTTCAAGCTACGAGCGGAACGACAAAAATAATGTTCTTCCCCGGGGAGCTCTCATTTCTTCCTCTTCTCTTTCTCTCTCGAGTCTCTCCCACTCCCTGGCTCCTCTCCCCCTTCTCTCCGGCAGCCTCGCCGGCCGGAGACGAGGCCGACTTCTCTCTGTATATCGTACACCCTCCAAACTAAATTAATTGATTCAACTTTCCTTAGACGTGTATGTATCTCGAGTAAAAACATGTGTGGATACATCCATATTTAGATAAGCAAAGTTGAGTCAGTTAATTTGGATCCGAGGGAGTTCATGTTGTTGTAAGCTTAGATCCGAGTGTTTCCCATGAGCGAGAATGGTGCAATGGAGTCGGGGATCTCGTCATCGGCTTCGGATCCGGCCTACGGTGAATCCGGCGGATCTTGCCGGCCAAACCCCGATCTGGTGCCATCAAGGTGATGGCGCTAACGGTGAGGCTTGCTTTGGTCAGTGCTTCAGATCTGGTCAATTGGGAAGTCAAGCTGCTAACGTTCACATGCTCGGGGCATACGACGGCGTCATCCGTCTTGCCCGTGAACATCTTGGCCTTTCAGCGGCCCTTCTCGAGCCAATGTGCCGTTGCTTGAGGCCCTTCTTCTCCTTCGTCCTGGCGACTACCGGCGACACCGTCCCAAGTGGTGCGTCCCCGGCGACGGAGTTGCTGGATAGGATGCGGAGCGAGAGATCGATGTGCGGTCCGGAAGGACTCGATTGATTTTCTTCTATATGTTTTGGGGTCCTTTTTGTAAAGTTGCAGGTCCTATTAGTTATTGTCTAGTTCTCTTGGACCTCTATGTAATTTTTTGGACTAGTTTCCATTTGCACCGATAAACTTGAATTTTGACAAGTTCACGGGAAAAAAATTCCTTTGCACATATGGCCTATCATGTATGAACATTCTTGAGTTTTAAACTATATGTAATCGCCAGCACTTGCGCAAGGGGCTCGTCTAGTGCGCACTAGTTTCCATTAGCACCGATAAATTTGAATCTTGACAAGTTCTTGGAAGAAAAAATTGATTCACATATAGCCTATCATGTATGAACATTATTTGGATTCAAACTATACATAGATGGCCAACACGTGTAAGAGGGGTTCCTCTAATGTGCACTAGTTTCCATTAGCACTGATAAATTTGAATCTTTACAAGTTCTCAAAAAAAATTGCTTCACACATATGCCCTATCATGTATGAACATTATTGGGATTCATATTATATATAGATGGCCAACACTTGTGCAAGGTGTCCTCTAATTCTTGGGGATTTCAATCTATCTATCTCTCTCGATCTATCGTTGGTGGCAGAACAACACACATATGCATGCACTTTATGCGCAAAGGCGCGGGTGCCTCTAATAATTCATGTGTGTGCGTATATTTGAACATATTTTTGGGGATTTCAATCTCTATCTCTCGATCTATATATCGTTGGTGGACAAGAAACACACTTATATATATACGCATGCACTTTATGCGCAAAGGCGCGGGTGCCTCTAATAATGTGTGTGTGCACTCGATCGATGATCCCTAAACCTTAAACCCTAAAACCCTAATCCCTAATTATACCCTAAACATACACCCTAAACACCCTAAACACTAAACCCTAGACTCTAAACCCTAAACACTACTCCATATACACTAGACCCTAAACCCTAAATCCCAACCCTTGACCCTGAACCCTAAACCCTAAACCATAAACCCTAAATATATTTCAATCTCTCTCTAGATCTATATATCTTTGGTGGCCAAGAAACTTACTTATATATATATACGCATGCACTTTATGCGCAAAGGCGTGGGTGCCTCTAATAATTAATGTGTGTGTGCACTCGATCGATGATCCTGATACGTCTCCGACGTATCGATAATTTCTTATGTTCCATGCTACATTATTGATGATATCTACATGTTTTATACACATTATATGTCGTATTTATGCATTTTCCGGCACTAACCTATTAACGAGATGTCGAAGAGCCGATTGCTTTGTTTCTGCTGTTTTTGGTTTCAGAAATCCTACAAAGGAAATATTCTCGGAATTGGACGAAATCAACGCCCAGGGTCCTATTTTGCCACGAAGCTTCCAGAATACCGAAGGGGAAAGGAAGTGGGGCCACGAGGCACCGCCACACTAGGGCGGCGCGGCCCAGGTCTTGGCCGCGCGGCCCTAGCGTGTGGGGCCCTCGTGTGGCCCCCCGCGTTGCCCTTCCGCCTACTTAAAGCCTTCGTCGCGAAACCCCCAGTACCGAGAGCCACGATACAGAAAACCTTTCGAGACGCCGCCGCCGCCAATCCCATCTCGGGGGATTCTGGAGATCACCTCCGGCACCCTGCCGGAGAGGGGATTCATCTCCCGGAGGACTCTTCATCGCCATGATCGCCTCCGGAGTGATGAGTGAGTAGTTCACCCCTGGACTATGGGTCCATAGCAGCAGCTAGATGGTTGTCTTCTCCTCATTGTGCTTCATTGTTGGATCTTGTGAGCTGCCTAACATGATAAAGATCATCTATCTGTAATACTATATGTTGTGTTTGTCGGGATCCGATGGATAGAGAATACTATGTTATGTTAATTATCAAGTTATTACCTATGTGTTGTTTATGATCTTGCATGCTCTCCGTTATTAGTAGAGGCTCGGCCAAGTTTTTGCTCTTAACTCCAAGAGGGAGTATTTATGCTCGATAGTGGGTTCATGCCTCCATTAAATCTGGGACGGTGACGTAAAGTTCTAAGGTTGTGGATGTGTTGTTGCCACTAGGGATAAAACATTGATGCTATGTCTAAGGATGTAGTTATTGATTACATTACGCACCATACTTAATGCAATTGTCTCGTTGTTTTGCAACTTAATACTGGAAGGGGTTCGGATGATAACTCCGAAGGTGGACTTTTTAGGCATAGATGCATGCTTGGATAGCGGTCTATGTACTTTGTCGTAATGCCCAATTAAATCTCACTATATTTATCATATCATGTATGTGCATTGTTATGCCCTCTCTATTTGTCAATTGTCCGACTGTAATTTGTTCACCCAACATGCTTTTATCTTATGGGAGAGACACCTCTAGTGAACTGTGGACCCCGGTCCTATTCTTTACATCGCATACAATCTATCGCAATACTTGTTTTACTGTTTTCGCAAACAATCATCTTCCACACAATACGGTTAATCCTTTGTTACAGCAAGCCGGTGAGATTGACAACCTCACTGTTTCGTTGGGACAAAGTACTTTGGTTGCGTTGTGCAGGTTCCACGTTGGCGCCGGAATCCCTGGTGTTGCGCCGCATTACATTCCGCCACCATCAACCTTCAACGTGCTTCTTGGCTCCTCCTGGTTCGATAAACCTTGGTTTCTTTCTGAGGGAAAACTTGCTACTGTCTGCATCACACCTTCCTCTTGGGGTTCCCAACGGACGTGTGTCAACTGCACGCATCAAGACTATTTTCTGGCGCCGTTGCCGGGGAGATCAAGACATGTTGCAAGGGGAGTCTCCACAATCCAATCTCTTTACTTTGTTTTTGTCTTGCTTTATTTTATTTACTACTTTGTTTGCTGCATTATATCAAAAACACAAAAAAATTAGTTTACTTGCATTTATTTTATCTAGTTTGCTTTATTTACTACTGCTAAAATGGCTACCCCTGAAAATACTAAGTTGTGTGACTTCACAACCACAAATAATAATCATTTCCTATGCACACCTATTGCTCCACCTGCTACTACAGCAGAATTTTTTGAAATTAAACCCGCTTTACTGAATCTTGTCATGAGAGAGCAATTTTGTGGTATTAGTTCTGATGATGCTGCTGCCCATCTTAATAATTTTGTTGAACTATGTGAAATGCAAAAGTATAAGGATGTAGATGGTGATATTATTAAATTGAAATTGTTTCCTTTCTCATTAAGAGGAAGAGCTAAAGATTGGTTGCTATCTTTGCCTAAGAATAGTATTGATTCATGGACTAAATGTAAGGATGCTTTTATTGGTAGATATTATCCTCCCGCTAAAATTATATCTTTGAGAAGTAGCATAATGAATTTCAAGCAATTAGATAATGAACATGTTGCTCAAGCATGGGAGAGAATGAAATCTTTGGTAAAGAATTGCCCAACCCATGGACCGACTACTTGGATGATCATCCAAACCTTCTATGCAGGACTAAATTTTTCTTCGCGGAATTTATTGGATTCAGCTGCTGGAGGTACCTTTATGTCCATCACTTTGGGGGCGGCTACAAAGATTCTTGATGATATGATGATAAATTACTCTGAATGGCACACGGAAAGAGCTCCACAAGGTAAGAAGGTAAATTCTGTTGAAGAAACCTCCTCCTTGAGTGATAAGATTGATGTGATTATGTCTATGCTTGTGAATGGTAGATCTAACGTTGATCCAAATAATGTTCCTTTAGCTTCATTGGTTGCTCAAGAAGAAAATGTTGATGTGAATTTCATTAAAAACAATAATTTCAACAACAATGCTTATAGGAACAATTCTGGTAATAACTATAGGCCATATCCTTCTGCTAATGGTAATGGTTATGGGAATTCTTATGGGAATTCTTACAACAATAATAGGAGTGTACCCCCTGGTCTTGAAGCCATGCTTAAAGAATTTATTAGTACACAAACTGCTTTTAACAAATCTGTTGAGGAAAAGCTTGATAAAATTAATATTCTTGCTTCTAGAGTTGATAGACTTGCCTCTGATGTTGATCTTTTAAAATTGAAAGTTATGCCTAATAAGGATATTGATAATAAGATTACTACTACAGCAAATTCCATCCAAGTTAGAATTAATGAGAATATAAGATTAATGGCTGAATTGCGTGCTAGGTGGGATAGAGAAGAAAATGAAAAACTAGCTAAAAGGGAAAATGTAGCTAAAGTTTGGACTATTACCACCACTAGTAATGTTAATGATTCACATGTTGCTGCACCTCCTACTATCAATGGTAAAATAATTGGTGTTGGCAATGTTTCTGCTCCTAGTGCAAAGCGTACAAAACTGCCTGAAATTGCTAAAACTGCTGAAATTGCTTGTGATAAAACTGCTGAAATTTTTTCCAACCTTTGGGACAATGATCCCATTGCTGTAGCTCATAATGATTTAGATTTTGATGATTGTCACATCTCTGAAGTTATAAAGTTCTTACAAAAACTTGCTAAGAGTCCTAATGCTAGTGCTATAAATTTGGCCTTTACAAAACATATTACAAATGCTCTCATAAAAGCTAGAGAAGAGAAACTAAAACTTGAAACCTCTATTCCTAGGAAGTTAGAAGATGGTTGGGAGCCCATCATTAAAATGAGGGTCAATGATTTTGATTGTAATGCTTTATGTGATCTTGGTGCAAGTATTTCTGTTATGCCTAAGAAAGTCTATGATATGCTTGACTTGCCACCATTGAAAAATTGTTATTTGGATGTTAATCTCGCTGATAATGCTAAAAAGAAACCTTTGGGGAGAGTTGATAATGTTCATATTATGGTTAACAAAAACCTTGTCCCCGTTGATTTTGTTGTCTTGGATATTGAATGCAATGCATCTTGCCCCATTATATTGGGAAGACCTTTTCTTCGAACCGTTGGTGCTACTATTGATATGAAGGAAGGTAATATTAAATATCAATTTCCTCTCAAGAAAGGTATGGAACACTTCCCTAGAAAAAGAATGAAGTTACCTTATGATTCTATTATTAGAGCAAATTATGATGTTGATGCTTCATCTCTTGATAATACTTGATTTACACTTTACGCGCCTAGCCGAAAGGCGTTAAAGAAAAGCGCTTATGGGAGACAACCCATGTTTTTACTACAGTATTTTTGTTTTATATTTGAGTCTTGGAAGTTGTTTACTACTGTAGCAACCTCTCCTTATCTTAGTTTTGTGCTTTGTTGTGCCAAGTAAAGTCTTTGATAGTAAGGTTCATACTAGATTTGGATTACTTGCGCGAGTTACAGATTTCTTTACTGTCACGAATCTGGGCCTAATTCTCTGTAGGTAACTCAGAAAAATATGCCAATTTACGTGAGTGATCCTCAGATATGTACGCAACTTTCATTCAATTTGGGCATTTTCATTTGAGCAAGTCTGGTGCCTCGATAAAATTATCTTTACGAACTGTTCTGTTTTGACAGATTCTGCCTTTTATTTCGCATTGCCTTTTTGCTATGTTGGATGAATTTCTTTGATCCATTAATGTACAGTAGCTTTATGCAATGTCCAGAAGTGTTAAGAATGATTATGTCACCTCTGAACATGTTAACTTTTATTGTGCACTAACCCTCTAATGAGTTGTTTCGAGTTTGGTGTGGAGGATGTTTTCAAGGATCAAGAGAGGGAAATGATGCAATATGATCAAGGAGAGTGAAAGCTCTAAGCTTGGGGATGCCCCGGTGGTTCACCCCTGCATATTTTAAGAAGACTCAAGCGTCTAAGCTTGGGGATGCCCAAGGCATCCCCTTCTTCATCGACAACATTATCAGGTTCCTCCCCTGAAACTATATTTTTATTCAGTCACATCTTATGTACTTTGCTTGGAGCGTCTGTTTGTTTTGTTTTTGTTTTTGTTTGAATAAAATGGATCCTAGCATTCATTGTGTGGGAGAGAGACACGCTCCGCTGTTTCATATGGACAAATATGTCCTTAGGCTTTACTCATAGTATTCATGGCGAAGGTTGAATCTTCTTCGTTAAATTGTTATATGGTTGGAATCGGGAAATGCTACATGTAGTAATTCTAAAATGTCTTGAATAATTTGATACTTGGCAATTATTGTGCTCATGTTTAAGCTCTTGCATCATATATACTTTGCACCTATTAATGAAGAAACACCTAGAGCTTGCTAAATTTGGTTTGCATATTTGGTCTCTCTAAAGTCTAGATAATTTCTAGTATTGAGTTTTGAACAACAAGGAAGACGGTGTAGAGTCTTATAATGTTTACAATATGTATTTTATGTGAGTTTTGCTGTAGCGTTCATCCTTGTGTTTGTTTCAAATAACCTTGCTAGCCTAAACCTTGTATCGAGAGGGAATACTTCTCATGCATCCAAAATCCTTGAGCCAACCACTATGCCATTTGTGTCCACCATACCTACCTACTACATGGTATTTCTCCGCCATTCCAAAGTAAATTGCTTGAGTGCTACCTTTAAAATTCCATCATTCGCCTTTACAATATATAGCTCATGGGACAAAATAGCCTAAAAACTATTGTGGTATTGAATATGTACTTATGCACTTTATCTCTTATTAAGTTGCTTGTTGTGCGATAACCATGCTTCTGGGGACGCCATCAACTACTCTTTGTTGAATATCATGTGAGTTGCTATGCATGTCCGTCTTGTCCGAAGTAAGGGAGATCTACCACTTTAATGGTTAGAGCATGCATATTGTTAGAGAAGAACATTGGGCCGCTAACTAAAGCCATGAATCATGGTGGAAGTTTCGGTTTTGGACATATATCCTCAATCTCATATGAGAACACTAATTGTTGCCACATGCTTATGCATTAAAGAGGAGTCCATTATCTCGTTGTCCATGTTGTCCCGTATGGATGTCTAAGTTGAGAATAATCAAAAGCGAGAAATCCAAAATGCGAGCTTTCTCCTTAGACCTTTGTACAGGCGGCATGGAGGTACCCCTTTGTGACACTTGGTTAAAACATGTGTATTGCGATGATCCGGTAGTCCAAGCTAATTAGGACAAGGTGCGGGCACTATTAATATACTATGCATGAGGCTTGCAACTTGTAAGATATAATTTACATAACTCATATGCTTTATTACTACCGTTGACAAAATTGTTTCATGTTTTCAAAATAAAAGCTCTAGCACAAATATAGCAATCGATGCTTTCCTCTTTGAAGGACCATTCTTTTACTTTTATGTTGAGTCAGTTCACCTATTTCTCTCCACCTCAAGAAGCAAACACTTGTGTGAACTGTGCATTGATTCCTACATACTTGCATATTGCACTTGTTATATTACTTTACATTGACAATATCCATGAGATATACATGTTATAAGTTGAAAGCAATCGCTGAAACTTAATCTTCTTTTGTGTTGCTTCAATACCTTTACTTTGATTTATTGCTTTATGAGTTAACTCCTATGCAAGACTTATTGATGCTTGTCTTGAAGTACTATTCGTGAAAAGTATTTGCTTTATGATTCATTTGTTTACTCATGTCATTACCATTGTTTTGATCGCTGCATTCATTACATATGCTTACAATAGTATGATCAAGGTTATGATGGCATGTCACTCCAGAAATTATCTTTGTTATCGTTTACCTGCTCGGGACGAGCGGAACTAAGCTTGGGGATGCTCGATATGTCTCCGACGTATCGATAATTTCTTATGTTCCATGCCACATTATTGATGATATCTACATGTTTTATACACATTATATGTCGTATTCATGCATTTTCCGGCACTAACCTATTAACGAGATGCCGAAGAGCCAGTTGTTGTTTTCTGCTGTTTTTGGTTTCAGAAATCCTACAAAGGAAATATTCTCGGAATTGGACGAAATCAACGCCCAGGGTCCTATTTTGCCACGAAGCTTCCAGAAGACCGAAGGGGAAAGGAAGTGGGGCCACGAGGCGCCGCCACACTAGGGCGGCGCGGCCCAGGTCTTGGCCGCGCGGCCCTAGCGTGTGGGGCCCTCGTGTGGCCCCCCGCGTTGCCCTTCCGCCTACTTAAAGCCTTCGTCGCGAAACCCCCGATGCCGAGAGCCACGATACGGAAAACCTTGCTGAGACGCCGCCGCCGCCAATCCCATCTCGGGGGATTCTGGAGATCACCTCCGGCACCCTCCCGGAGAGGGGAATCATCTCCCGGAGGACTCTTCATCGCCATGATCGCCTCCGGGAGTGATGAGGGAGTAGTTCACCCCGGGACTATGGGTCCATAGCGGTAGCTAGATGGTTGTCTTCTCCTCATTGTGCTTCATTGTTGGATCTTGTGAGCTGCCTAACATGATCAAGATCATCTATCTGTAATACTATATGTTGTGTTTGTCGGGATCCGATGGATAGAGAATACTATGTTATGTTAATTATCAAGTTATTACCTATGTGTTGTTTATGATCTTGCATGCTCTCCGTTATTAGTAGAGGCTCTGGCCAAGTTTTTGCTCTTAACTCCAAGAGGGAGTATTTATGCTCGATAGTGGGTTCATGCCTCCATTAAATGCTGGGACAGTGACGAGAAAGTTCTAAGGTTGTGGATGTGCTTGTTGCCACTAGGGATAAAACATTGATGCTATGTCTAAGGATGTAGTTATTGATTACATTACGCACCATACTTAATGCAATTGTACTGTTGTTTTGCAACTTAATACTGGAAGGGGTTCGGATGATAACCTCGAAGGTGGACTTTTTAGGCATAGATGCATGCCTGGATAGCGGTCTATGTACTTTGTCGTAATGCCCAATTAAATCTCACTATATTTATCATATCATGTATGTGCATTGTTATGCCCTCTCTATTTGTCAATTGCCCGATCTGTAATTTGTTCACCCAACATGCTTTTATCTTATGGGAGAGACACCTCTAGTGAACTGTGGACCCCGGTCCTATTCTTTACATCGCATACAATCTACTGCAATACTTGTTTTACTGTTTTCCGCAAACAATCATCTTCCACACAATACGGTTAATCCTTTGTTACAGCAAGCCGGTGAGATTGACAACCTCACTGTTTCGTTGGGACAAAGTACTTTGGTTGTGTTGTGCAGGTTCCACGTTAGCGCCGGAATCCCTGGTGTTGCGCCGCATTACATTCTGCCACCATCAACCTTCAACGTGCTTCTTGGCTCCTCCTGGTTCGATAAACCTTGGTTTCTTTCTGAGGGAAAACTTGCTACTGTCTGCATCACACCTTCCTCTTGGGGTTCCCAACGGACGTGTGTCAACTGCACGCATCAGATCCCTAAACCTTAAACCCTAAAACCCTAATCCCTAATTATACCCTAACCGTACACCCTAAACACCCTAAACACTAAACCCTAAACCCTATACCCTAAACCCTAAACCCTAAACACTAAACCCTAAACCCTAACCCTAGACCCTAAACCCTAAACACGTACTAAACCCTAAACCCTAGACCCTAAACCCTAATTAACCCTAACCCTAACCCTAAAACCCTAGCTAGCTAACCCTAAAACCTAAACCCTAATTAAACACTACATATATATATAGGCCAACGACACTTAATTGCGCATCAAGCGGGCGACCAAATAATTAGCGCTAATAAATTAATTAACTTGTTGAATCTTGACAAGTTCTCTCGAATGAAAACACATTTGATTAAGTTGCCTCATAATATATATACAATTAGTGTGCATGCGCGCATGGCATACCTTGCACATATGATCATTCGTGCATATATTTCAATATATATCTGAACATATTCTTGGGGATATATATATATATATTTCAATCTCTCTCTCGATCTATATATATCGGTGGTGGCTGATGCGTGTAGTTGACACGTCCGTTGGGAACCCCAAGAGGAAGGTGTGATGCGCACAACGGCAAGTTTCCTC
>NW_025901529.1:0-67425 GCF_022539505.1 Lolium rigidum
AAAGACGAATTTTAATAAAATACTTCCGTTGCTCAAATCGGAAAACTCAAAACTAATGAAAGTTGCGCACATATATGAGGATCACTCACGTAAATTTGCATAATTTTCTGAGTTACCTAAAGAGAATTACACCCAGATTCGTGACAGCAAAGAAATCTGTTTCTGCGCAGTAATCCAAATCTAGTATCAACCTTCGATTAGAGGCTTCACTTGGCACAACAAAACACAAAACTAAGATAAGGAGAGGTTGCTACAGTAGTAAACAACTTCCAAGACACAAATATAAAACAAAGTACTGTAGCAAAATAACACATGGGTTATCTCCCAAGAAGTTGCTTTCTTTATAGCCATTAAGATGGGCTCAGCAGCTTTAATGATGCACTCGCAAGAAATAGTATTTGAAGCAAAAGAGAGCATCAAGAGGCAAATCCAAAACACATTTAAGTCTAACATGCTTCCTATGCATAGGAATCTTGTACACAAATAAATTCATGAAGAACAAAGTGACAAGCATAAGAAGATAAAACAAGAGTAACTTCAAAATTTTAAGCACATAGAGAGGTGTTTTAGTACCATGCAAATTTCTACAACCATATTTTCCTCTCTCATAATAATTTTCAGTAGCTTCATGAACAAACTCAACAATATAGCTATCACATGCAGCATACTTTTCATGATTTCCAAACACATAATTTTTATCAAGTTCAAGAATAGTGGAATTAAAACTTTCAAACTTACTTTTATTAATAATATAACAAGGTAGTTGATCAATCTCAATAGATATGGGACTCATAGATAAAGTAAAGAACTCTCCAATCCCATTTTCATTAGTAGTACAATTAATATTATCAAGTATCATAGGACCATCATCTAGAGCTTTATCATAAACATTTGCTACGCAAAATTCTTTAGTACCATGCATTTCGACATCAGGCACAAACAAAGCATTATCATAAGATTTATAAAAGTAGCATGGATTATCATATATAACAGTAGCATAATCATTCTCACAAGTTTTACTCATAGGTAGTATTTCAAGAGAATCCACAGGAACATAACATTCAACCTCTTCCGGTAAGCATGGAGGAAATCAAATAGTGTAAGAGATGAAGAGTTACTCTCATTAGAAGGTTGACATGGGTAGCTAATCCATTCTTCCTCCTTTTGTTCGTCGCTCTCTTCTTCTTTTTCATCCAATGAGCTTTCAGGTTCATCAATTTCCTCCTCTTTTTCATCCAATGAGCTTTCAGGTTCATCAATTTCTTCTTCCATCGGTTCCTGTAAATTGTGAGTGCATTCTTGTGCATTAATGTGTCTCTCTTTATAATCAAGGATATAGGGATTCCTACTGTAGCATTCTATGCAAGAATTAAGGATAGTAGAGACATAATCTTTAAGGCCCTTACAAACAACACAAGTTTCATAATTCTCAACCATGAAGGATTCTATCTCGGAGGCTCCCATAAATAAGACAAATTGTTCTACCTCTTCGAACCCATAATGAATATAGCAATTCCGATTATAGTTCTTAATTAAAAATTCCTCACTAAAGCCACATTGAAATTTAAGATGTTTAGTATCCTGTTGAGAGCAACAGTTTATATCATGGCGTTCAAGCAAGATTTTAGCAATTGTATTCAATTTTTCTATCATAGCACTCATTATTTTACCAGTTCTTGATTCTCTATAATTATTATAGCATTCTATAAGCTCCAAGTAGGTTGTTGGTTCTCCCATAACAGCAGTTTTTAATTTTTAGGTTTTTCAAATTTTTATGGATTTTTGGGTATATGAGGAAAGTAAAACAAAACTGAAATAAACTAGACAAAAGTAAACTAAGCAAACTAATACTAGACAGAAATAAACTAAGCACAAATAAACTAGACAAAAGTAAACTAAGCAAAACAAAATAAAACAAAATAAAAGCAGAGAGAGAGGTAGAGTGTACTCCCCAGGTGAACTTATGAGTAGAGCTATGCCTCCCCGGCAACGGCGCCAGAAAATAGTCTTGATGACCCACAAGTATAGGGGATCGCAACAGTCTTCGAGGGAAGTAAAACCCAAATTTATTGATTCGACACAAGGGGAGGTAAAGAATACTTATAAGCCTTAACAACTGAGTTGTCAATTCAGCTCGCACTGGAAAAGCACTAGCAACAGGGGTGATGTGAAAGTAGCAAGTGATATGAGAGCAATAGTAATAGTAACACAGACAGCAGTAATAGTAGTATGAGAGCAATGGCGCCGTAAAACAGATTGACATGTAGAACGAGTATATGATGATGAAAGATGGACCGGGGTTCCCAGCTATCTACACTAGTGGCAACTCTCCAATAACAAGTGTTGGGTGAACAAATTACAGTCGGGCAATTGATAGGATTGAAATAGCATTAAGACAGAATATCAAGATCATTAATCATGTAGGCATGTTTCCAATAATAGTCGTACGTGCTCGCAATGAGAAACTTGCACAACATCTTTTGTCCTACCAGCCGGTGGCAGCCGGGCCTCAAGGGAAACTACTGGATATTAAGGTACTCCTTTTAATAGAGCACCGGAGCAAAGCATTAACACACCGTGAAAACATGTGATCCTCACATCACTACCATCCCCTCCGGTTGTCCCGATTTCGTCACTTCGGGGCCTTTGGTTCCGGACAGCTGACATGTGCATACAACTTGTAGATACAATCTAAGCAATAAGTATAGAGCTCAAATCTAAGATCATGCCACTCGGGCCCTAGTGACAAGCATTAAGCATAACAAGATTGCAGCAACAATAACTTCATAAACTTTGTAGATAGACAATCATAATGTAACAATCCATCGGATCCCGACAAACACAACACCGATTACATCAGATGAATCTCAATCATGTAAGGCAGCTCATGAGATCATTGTATTGAAGTACATAGGGGAGAGAATACCAACTAGCTACGGCTAGAACCCGTAGTCCATGGGGGAACTACTCACGGAGCATGATGGAGGCGATGGCGTTGATGGAGATGGCTTCCGGGGCACTTCCCCGTCCCGGCAGGTGCCGGGACGAGACTTCGTCCCCCGAATTGGAGTTTCGCGATGGCGGCGGCGCCCCGGAGTCTTTCCGGAGTTTCGTCAATTGGTACGGTGTTTTTAGGTCGAAAGGGCTTTTATAGGCGAAGAGGCGGCGCGAGGGGCACTCGGGGCGCCACACCCTAGGCCGGCGCGGCCTAGGCCTGGCCCGCGCCGCCATGTGGTGTGGTGGCCCCCGGCCCCTCTCCGACTCTTCTTCGGTGTTCGGAGCCTTCCGGAGAAAATAGGAGGTTTGGCGTTGATTTCGTCCAATTCCGAGAATATTGCCCGAACAGCCTTTCCGGAACCAAAAACAGCAGAAAACAGAACCGGCACCGTGGCATCTTGTTAATAGGTTAGTTCCGGAAAATGCATGAAAACATCATAAAGTGCAAGCAAAACATGTAAGTATTGTCATAAAACAAGCATGGAACGACAGAAATTATGGATACGTCGGGGACGTATCAAGCACATAGATAAATTGTGATACAAAATACATTGCAATCATAAAGAGATATAAATAAGCACTTCACTACGCCATTCATAACAGTGAATAAGTATTCTGTGAAATATAGCCTAAGAGACCCACACGGTGCACACACTGTCACCTTTACACACGTGGGACAAGGAGTCTCCGGAGATCACATGAGTAAAATTCACTTGACTAGCATAACGACATCTAGATTACAAGCATCATCATATGAATCTCAATCATGTAAGGCAGCTCATGAGATTATTGTATTGAAGTACATAGGAGAGAGATTAACCACATAGCTACCGGTACAGCCCCGAGCCTCGATGGAGAACTACTCCCTCCTCATGGGAGCCAGCAGCGGTGATGAAGATGGCGGTGGAGATGGCAGCGGTGTCGATGGAGAAGCCTTCCGGGGGCACTTCCCCGCTCCGGCAGGGTGCCGGAACAGAGACTCCTGTCCCCCAGATCTTGGCTTCGCGATGGCGGCGGCTCTGGAAGGTTTTCCGTATCGTGGTTCTTCGCCTCAGGGGTTTCGCGACGGAGGCTTTAAGTAGGCGGAAGGGCAGCCTCGGAGGGGGCCTGGGGGGCCCACACTATAGGGCGGCGCGGCCCCCCTCTGGCCGCGCCAGGGTGTGGTGTGGGGCCCCGGGGCTTCCCTCTGGCGGCTCTCGGGTGTTCTGGAAGGCTCCGGGAAAAATAGGGACCTGGGCGTTGATTTCGTCCAATTCCGAGAATATTTCTTTACTAGGATTTCTGGAACCAAAAACAGCAGAAAACAGCAACTGGCCCTTCGGCATCTCGTCAATAGGTTAGTTCCAGAAAATGCACGAATATGACATAAAGTGTGCATAAAACATGTAGGTATCATCAATAATATGGCATAGAACATAAGAAATTATCGATACGTCGGAGACGTATCAGTTGCCTCCGGAGTGATGAGTGAGTAGTTTACCCCTGGACTATGGGTCCATAGCAGTAGCTAGATGTTGTGTTCTCCTCATGTGCTTCATTGTCGGATCTTGTGAGCTGCCTAACATGATCAAGATCATCTATCTGTAATTCTATATGTTGTGTTTGTCGGGATCCGATGGATAGAGAATACTATGTTATGTTGATTATCAATCTATTACCTATGTGTTGTTTATGATCTTGCATGCTCTCCGTTATTAGTAGAGGCTCGGCCAAGTTTTTGCTCTTAACTCCAAGAGGGAGTATTTATGCTCGATAGTGGGTTCATGCCTCCATTAAATCCGGGACAGTGACAGAAAGTTCTAAGGTTGTGGATGTGCTGTTGCCACTAGGGATAAAACATTGATGCTATGTCCGAGGATGTAGTTATTGATTACATTACGCATCTGTTGCGGTCAGAAACCCACCGGCGGGCAGCGACTGGCAACACAGTAGAGCCGGGAACAACTAGGGCTGCGGCTGGCCCCAGTCCCTCAGAGCGACGGCCCGCAAAGCCTCCTGGTCACACGTCCGATGCTATCGCAAGGGCGTGCCACCCGACCTATACCTGGTCGAGAAGGTGTTGGATGATGCCTCGCTTAGTTTCCTGCATGGCATACACGTAAACGTTAAATACGAGCCTCGATCGGCTCTCGGGTTATCCCGTGAATTGGCTCAAAGAGCCGATCCACCCATGATTCGTACAAGGTGTCCGAATATATGGTGGTCCCGCTTGATCAAGATAAAGTTAATGCGATCTACGACGATTTAGGGTTTTCACCGCATAATCGGATCATCCTACTCACGATTGGGCCTCGCGCTCGCGTACGGTGACCGTAAGCCGATCCTAGACAGGGCCTAAAAACCAACACGAGGTTGATCCCCGGAACATCCTCGTCTAGGGCTAGCAAACTCCACCCTACACGCCGCCGGATCCTCCAACCCTTTGTAAGGCCTAACTATTGCGGATGTTAAACTAATCCTTGAGGAACAAGGAGCAACCGTAACGGATCGGATCTACTAAACTATGATCAAGCGGGGTGCCGCCCCTACACCTGAGATAGGTGTAAGGGCGGCTAGATGCATAAGGGTTGCACTACGACAGCATATGATACGAAGAACAATGCTAACCCTAACACATCTAAGATAACTACGTTGCTCGCCATCAAAAAGGCTTCAGCACGAGCAACGCATGAA
Source organism: Lolium rigidum (assembly GCF_022539505.1). NCBI lineage: Eukaryota > Viridiplantae > Streptophyta > Magnoliopsida > Poales > Poaceae > Lolium > Lolium rigidum. The sequence goes on from NW_025901529.1 coordinate 5,671, forward strand.
CAACAGGATAGGCTTGTGCTGCCTAGATATGCGATCTAGGCAGCATGGTGCTTACCGGAGAAACCCTCGAGACGAAGGAGTTGGCGATGCGCCGAGATTTGTTTGTGTTGAACGTTGGTTGTTGTTTATTCCATAAACCCTAGATACATATTTATAGTCCAATGGACTTTCTAATGTGGGAATAATCCCCACCGTGCACGAGACAAACTCTAACTTTTAATCTACGATGCAATCTACTATAATTAAAGATACACGGGCAATCTAGCCCAAATTCTTCGTGCAAGGCCGCTTCAGAGATCTTCCACGTGTAATCTTCCAAGCCCATCTTGATCGCGGCCCACCTCTGACTAAGTCAAATTCTGGTGATAACACATGCCCCCCTGGTTTTGGAAATGTCATTTCCAAAATAATTACGCTTTCTTTCGTCGGGTCATGTCGTGGCAGAGCAGAACTGCCGCAGAATCTTCCATCATTACGCCTCGCCTCCTGGGCTTCTCTGTACAAATTGACAATTTCGGCATCACGTCCTCGAGAACCGTCATGGCATTAAATCTCCACTACACTCCCTTTATTTATCCGTGCCAAACGGTTCACCACTCCATCCCCTTGCTCGCTCTCGTCCACCAGTGCCAAAAAACCCTCTTCCCCGCAGCCATGTCTTCCTCTTCCTCCTCTCGCCTCGGGCCTCCCCCCAATCGTCGCCGAAGAACAAGAAAGAGGACGACCTCCACTCCGGGGCGAACCCCATCTCCTCTGACAAGGAGAAGAAAGAAGGAGAAGCAGAGAAGACCAAGGCCTCCCCCTCCGCCAGGCTCCCGTCGAAAAAGCGCTCCCGCATGTGGGCGGACAACGAGGACGATGATGACGACGAGGAACGAGAAGAGGAGGAGGAGGAAGATGATTCCTCCTCCTCCGCTGGGTATCCGCCGACGAAGCGCTTCCGCAGTTGGGCGGATAGTGAGGATGATGATGATGACGAGGAGGAGGAGGAAGCTCCAGCCGACAGCTGGGGCAGCAGCGGCGAGGACTTCTCTGGCAGTAGCGCCGATGGCGACGCCGACAACGATGCTAGCGAGGAGTAGTTATGTAGGATCAGTAGTCCCTTGAGCAATCGGATCTTCTTTTGTTCTTCTTTGAGCAGTCGGCTCTTTATTGTAAGAAATCCCAATATTAATGAAGAATTTCCCTTAACTTGATTTCGCCGATTTCTTTCATGCTGATTCAGCCGATTTTCCCTCATCTGACTTCGTCGACTGTTGGCCTAAACAATGCTTAATGACTGATGGCAACGCATCAGTTTCTCACGATAATCTGTGAGACAGGCCAATTCAGTCATCCCTCCAAGTTAGCCAGCTCTGCCGATGACGATGGCACAACCAATCTTAGTAGGCTGGCGATTTGGTCTTGAGCAGGCGTCTTTAAGAGAGCCCTGGAACTGTCTTGGATGCTACAACTGATGACTCTGTAACAACAACACCACTCTTCAGAACAGTTGCGATGCAGAGCCAGCCGATTCCAACCAAATCGGCTCTCTAGAGCAAAGATCTTTAGGGCGAGCTGCCCCCCGAGCCTTAATCAAGGCAATAATGGTAAAGAAACAGCCAAATGTGCCGTCATTGGCCTCACGTCATAACGCAGAGCCAGCCGATTTCAACAAAATCGGCTCCCCAGAGCAGAGAACCTTCAGGGTGAGCTGCCCCCCGAGCTTCTTCAGTCTACTCCTTGCGCCTTGCTGGTCAGATCGGCTCCTTGCCTTCGGTGGATCTGACGCAACCCACCCTTAGCCTGATCTGCACATCCATGCTGCTTTTGGCATTGTTCTTGAAGAAAGGATCTGAGCCATTAAACCACTCCTTCCATTAGAGTCTCTCTTCGTGGCCCACTTCCTGCTCCATTGATCCTCTGATTATAACAGTTAAACCTCTTGAGTCGATGGCCATGCATCGGCTTTATATCCTTAAGTCGATGTCTGCTGCATCGGCTGTGCTTAAATTTTTTTTTTGAATTTTGTACGGCCGATTTATGTATCGGTGATACGTCTCCGACGTATCGATAATTTCTTATGTTCTATGCCATATTATTGATGATACCTACATGTTTTATGCACACTTTATGTCATATTTGTGCATTTTCTGGAACTAACCTATTAACAAGATGCCGAAGTGCCAGTTCTCGTTTTCTCGCTGTTTTTGGTTTCGTAAATCCTAGTAACGAAATATTCTCGGAATTGGACGAAACGAAGACCCAGGGGCCTATTTTTCCATGGAGTTTCCAGAAGACCGAAGAACATACGAAGTGGGGCCACGAGGTGGCGACACCACAAGGCGGCGCGGCCAAGGAGGGGCCCGCGCCGCCCTATGGTGTGGGCCCCTCGCCAGGCCCCCGACTCTGCCCTTCCGCCTACTTAAAGCCTCCGTCGCGAAACCCCTGAGGCGAAAAACCACGATACGGAAAACCTTACTGAGACGCCGCCGCCGCCGATCCCATCTCGGGGGATTCTGGAGATCTCCTCCGGCACCCCGCCGGAGAGGGGATTCATCTCCCGGAGGACTCTACACCGCCATGGTCGCCTCCCGGAGTGATGAGTGAGTAGTTCACCCCCGGACTATGGGTCCATAGCAGTAGCTAGATGGTTGTCTTCTCCTCATTGTGCTTCATTGTTGGATCTTGTGAGCTGCCTAACATGATCAAGATCATCTATCCGTAATACTCTATGTTGTGTTTGTCGGGATCCGATGGATAGAGAATACCATGTCATGTTAATTATCAAGTTATTACATATGTGTTGTTTATGATCTTGCATGCTCTCCGTTACTAGTAGAGGCTCGGCCAAGTTTTTACTTTTAACTCCAAGAGGGAGTATTTATGCTCGATAGTGGGTTCATGCCCGCATTGACACTCGGGACGAGTGACGTAAAGTTCTAAGGTTGTGTTGTGCTCGTTGCCACTAGGGATAAAACATTGGCGCTATGTCCGAGGATGTAGTTGTTGATTACATTACGCACCATACTTAATGCAATTGTCTCGTTGCTTTGCAACTTAATACTCGGAGGGGTTCGGATGATAACCTCGAAGGTGGACTTTTTAGGCATAGATGCAGTTGGATGGCGGTCTATGTACTTTGTCGTAATGCCCAATTAAATCTCACTATACTTATCATGTCATGTATGTGCATTGTTATGCCCTCTCTATTTGTCAATTGCCCGACCGTAATTTGTTCACCCAACATGCTTTTATCTTATGGGAGAGACACCTCTAGTGAACTGTGGACCCCGGTCCATTCTTTTAATACCGAAATACAAATCTGCTCGCAATACTTGTTTTACTCGTTTTCTCTGCAAACAATCATCTTCCACACAATACGGTTAATCCTTTGTTACAGCAAGCCGGTGAGATTGACAACCTCATCTGTTTCGTTGGGGCAAAGTACTTTGGTTGTGTTGTGCAGGTTCCACATTGGCGCCGGAATCTCCGGTGTTGCGCCGCACTACATCCCGCCGCCATCAACCTTCAACGTGCTTCTTGACTCCTACTCGGTTCGATTAAACCTTGGTTTCTTATCGAGGGAAACTTGCCGCTGTGCGCATCACACCTTCCTCTTGGGGTTCCCAACGGACGTGTCAACTACACGCATCAAGCAAATTTCTGGCGCCGTTGCCGGGGAACTGAAGAAAAGCTACACCACAAAGATTTCTAACTTCCACGTCAACTACGCGCCAGCAAATAAATTTCTGGCGCCGTTGCCGGGGAGATCAAGACACGCTGCAAGGGGAGTCTCCACTTCTCAATCTCTTTACTTTGTTTTTGTCTTGCTTTATTTTATTTACTACTTTGTTTGCTGCATCATATCAAAACACAAAAAAAATTAGTTGCTAGCTTTACTTTATTTACTGTCTTGTTTGCTATATCAAAAACACAAAAAAATTAGTTTACTTGCATTTACTTTATCTAGTTTGCTTTATTTACTGTCTTGCACTCTATATTAAAAATACAAAAAAAAAATTTAGTTACTTTTGTTACCATGTCTAGCTCTGTACCAGCTACTTCTTCACCTGAGGAATTAGTTTTTACTTTTAAACAAGGGGATGAGGAAAGTTTTAAGGATGCTTGGTCTAGAATTTTCACTTCTTATCGTAAAACTGAACCTCAAATGACTCTAAGTTTGCTCCTTAGTAATTTTTATTTTGGTCTTATGGTTCGCTATAGATATGCTTTGGATACTTTAGTGGGAGGAGATTTCCTTCATTGCAATGGGGATCAAGCTTTTAATGCCATAAAGAAGTTGGTTGCATCACATGATTCAGCTAATAACTTTGATTCAGCCCTCACTAGCATATATAGTAGATTAAACAATCTCGAGATAAGTACATCTCGCTTGGATGATAACTATTGCCACGTTCGTAATCGTCTTGAACAAGTTTTAGTGAACTCTAAACTTTCATTGTGGGATCCTACTCGTTAAAATTGTTATCGGTGATCGAACTCTTCATGCCTACTCGTGATATTATGTATGAATTTTGCCTTATGCCCGAAAGCATTTATAAATCTTTGAAACTTTGGGGAGTCGATGAAGGAGGAGAAGAAATAACTCTCATTGATAACTCTATTATAATTCCTAAGGGAATAGCCGCAGGTGTGCATACAACCATTCTTGGAAGAACAATATCCATTGATTATCTTGTTATTGAAACAGGAAAAATCATACTCGGGAGATCCCCGTTGAAACTATTGGGAGCAAGTCATTGATGTGGGAGAAGGCACTCTGAAATTCACCTCTATACCAGGGGGAAATCATATATTTCCTAAACCAAAGGGAAAGAAAAACAATAATAAAGGTAAGGGTAAAGCCCAAGGTAAGGTTGACACACCATCTCTTGATAATACTTGAGATACACTTTGTGCGCCTAGCTGAAAGGCGTTAAAGAAAAGCGCTTATGGGAGACAACCCATGTTTTTACTCCAGTATTTTTGTTTTATATTTGTGTCTTGGAAGTTGTTTACTACTGTAGCAACCTCTCCTTATCTTAGTCTTATGTTTTGTTGTGCCAAGTAAAGTCTTTGATAGTAAAGTAAGTACTAGATTTGGATTACTCGCGCAGTTCCAGATTTCTTTGTCTGTCACGAATCTGGGTCTATCTCCCTGTAGGTAGCTCAGAAAATTAAGCCAATTTACGAGCATGATCCTCAGATATGTACGCAACTTTCATTCAATTTGAGCATTTTCGTTTGAGCAAGTCTGGTGGCCTAATAAAATCCATCTTTACGGACTGTTCTGTTTTGACAGATTCTGTCTTTTATTTCGCATTGCCTCTTTTGCTATGTTGGATGAATTTCTTTGATCCATTAATGTCCAGTAGCTTTATGCAATGTCCAGAAGTGTTAAGAATGATTGTGTCACCTCTGAACATGTGAATTTTTATTATGCACTAACCCTCTAATGAGTTGTTTCGAGTTTGGTGTGGAGGAAGTTTTCAAGGATCAAGAGAGGAGTATGATGCAATATGATCAAGGAGAGTGAAAGCTCTAAGCTTGGGGATGCCCCGATGGTTCACCCCTGCATATTCTAAGAAGACTCAAGCGTCTAAGCTTGGGGATGCCCAAGGCATCCCCTTCTTCATCGACAACATTATCAGGTTCCTCCCCTGAAACTATATTTTTATTCCGTCACATCTTATGTACTTTGCTTGGAGCGTCGGTTTGTTTTTGTTTTTGTTTGAAAAGAATGGATCCTAGCATTCACTTTATGGGAGAGAGACACGCTCCGCTGTAGCATATGGACAAATATGTCCTTAGGCTCTACTCATAGTATTCATGGCGAAGTTTCTTCTTCGTTAAATTGTTATATGGTTGGAATTGGAAAATGCTACATGTAGTAACTCTAAAATGTCTTGGACAATTTGATACTTGGCAATTGTTGTGCTCATGTTTAAGCTCTTGCATCATATACTTTGCACCCATTAATGAAGAAATACTTAGAGCTTGCTAATTTGGTTTGCATATTTGGTTTCTCTAGAGTCTAGATAACATCTAGTATTGAGTTTTGAACAACAAGGAAGATGGTATGGAGTCTTATAACGTTTACCATATGTCTTTTATGTGAGTTTTGCTGTACCGTTCATCCTTGTGTTTGTTTCAAATAACCTTGCTAGCCTAAACCTTGTATCGAGAGGGAATACTTCTCATGCATCCAAAATACTTGAGCCAACCACTATGCCATTTGTGTCCACCATACCTACCTACTACATGGTATTTATCCGCCATTCCAAAGTAAATTGCTTGAGTGCTACCTTTAAAATTCCATCATTCACCTTTGCAATATATAGCTCATGGGACAAATAGCTTAAAAACTATTGTGGTATTGAATATGTACTTATGCACTTTATCTCTTATTAAGTTGCTTGTTGTGCGATAACCATGTTTCGGGGACGCCATCAACTATTCTTTGTTGGATATCATGTGAGTTGCTATGCATGTCCGTCTTGTCCGAAGCAAGAGAGATCTACCACCTTTATGGTTGGAGCATGCATATTGTTAGAGAAGAACTTTGGGCCGCTAACTAAAGCCATGATTCATGGTGGAAGTTTCGGTCTTGGACACATATCCTCAATCTCATATGAGAATAATAATTGTTGCCACATGCTTATGCATTAAAGAGGAGTCCATTATCTCGTTGTCCATGTTGTCCCGGTATGGATGTCTAAGTTGAGAATAATCAAAAGCGAGAAATCCAAAATGCGAGCTTTCTCCTTAGACCTTTGTACAGGCGGCATGGAGGTACCCCATTGTGACACTTGGTCAAAACATGTGCATTGCAAAGATCCGGTAGTCCAAGTTAATTAGGACAAGGTGCGGGCACTATTAGTATACTATGCATGAGACTTGCAACTTGTAAGATATAATGTACATAACTCATATGCTTTATTACTACCGTTGACAAAATTGTTTCATGTTTTCAAAATAAAAGCTCTAGCACAAATATAGCAATCGATGCTTTCCTCTTTGAAGGACCATTCTCTTTACTTTTATGTTGAGTCAGTTCACCTATTTCTCTCCACCTCAAGAAGCAAACACTTGTGTGAACTGTGCATTGATTCCTACATACTTGCATATTGTACTTGTTATATTACTCTATGTTGACAATTATCCATGAGATATACATGTTACAAGTTGAAAGCAACCGCTGAAACTTAATCTTCCTTTGTGTTGCTTCAATGCCTTTACTTTGATTTATTGCTTTATGAGTTAACTCTTATGCAAGGCTTATTAATACTTGTCTTGAAGTACTATTCATGAAAGTCTTTGCTATATGATTCACCTGTTTACTCATGTCATTACCATTGTTTTGATCGCTGCATCCACTACATATGTTTACAAATAGTATGATCAAGGTTATGATGGCATATCACTTCGGAAATTATCTTTGTTATCGTTTTACCTCGCTCGGGACGAGCAGTAACTAAGCTTGGGGATGCTTGATACGTCTCCGACGTATCGATAATTTCTTATGTTCTATGCCATATTATTGATGATACCTACATGTTTTATGCACACTTTATGTCATATTCGTGCATTTTCCGGAACTAACCTATTAACAAGATGCCGAAGTGCCGGTTCTGTTTTCGCTGTTTTTGGTTTCAGAAATCCTAGTAACGAAATATTCTCGGAATTGGACGAAACGAAGACCCGAGGGCCTATTTTTCCACGGAGTTTCCGGAAGACCGAAGAACATACGAAGTGGGGCCACGAGGTGGCGACACCACAAGGCGGCGCGGCCAAGGAGGGGCCCGCGCCGCCCTATGGTGTGGGCCCCTCGTCGGGCCCCGACTCCGCCCTTCCGCCTACTTAAAGCCTCCGTCGCGAAACCCCCGAGGCGAAAAACCACGATACGGAAAACCTTACCGAGACGCCGCCGCCGCCGATCCCATCTCGGGGGATTCCGGAGATCTCCTCCGGCACCCTGCCGGAGAGGGGATTCATCTCCCGGAGGACTCTACACCGCCATGGTCGCCTCCGGAGTGATGAGTGAGTAGTTCACCCCTGGACTATGGGTCCATAGCGGTAGCTAGATGGTTGTCTTCTCCTCATTGTGCTTCATTGTTGGATCTTGTGAGCTGCCTAACATGATCAAGATCATCTATCCGTAATACTCTATGTTGTGTTTGTCGGGATCCGATGGATAGAGAATACCATGTCATGTTAATTATCAAGTTATTACATATGTGTTGTTTATGATCTTGCATGCTCTCCGTTACTAGTAGAGGCTCGGCCAAGTTTTTACTTTTAACTCCAAGAGGGAGTATTTATGCTCGATAGTGGGTTCATGCCTCGCATTGACACCTGGGACAGTGACGAGAAAGTTCTAAGGTTGTGTTGTGCTGTTGCCACTAGGGATAAAACATTGGCGCTATGTCCGAGGATGTAGTTGTTGATTACATTACGCACCATACTTAATGCAATTGTCCTGTTGCTTTGCAACTTAATACTCGGAGGGGTTCGGATGATAACCTGAAGGTGGACTTTTTAGGCATAGATGCAGTTGGATGGCGGTCTATGTACTTTGTCGTAATGCCCAATTAAATCTCACTATACTTATCATGTCATGTATGTGCATTGTTATGCCCTCTGTAGGAGAACGTTGCATAGAAAACAAAAAATTTCCTACCGCGAACACGCAATCCAAGCCAAGATGCAATCTAGAAGACGGTAGCAACGAGGGGATATCGAGTCTCACCCTTGAAGAGATTCCAAAGCCTACAAGATGAGGCTCTTGTTGCTGCGGTAGACGTTCTCTTGCCGCTTGCAAAAGCGCGTAGAAGATCTTGATCACGATCGGTTTCGGCGCCACGAACGGGCAGCACCTCCGTACTCTGGTCACACGTTCGGTTGTTGATGAAGACGACGTCCACCTCCCCGTTCCAGCGGGCAGCGGAAGTAGTAGCTCCTCTTGAATCCGACAACACGACGGCGTGGTGTCGGTGGTGGTGGAGAAATCCGACGGAGCTTTGCTTAAGCGTGCGGGATATGGTGGAGGAGAGAGACCGCTAGGGTTTGGGGAGAGGGGCGCCGGCTAGGGCACCCTTGAGGGGTGCGGCCATGGTGGTGGCTTGAGTGGCCGGCCAGCCCCTCTCTTCCCCTCTTTATATAGGTGGAGGCCCCAAGGTTTAGGTCAAAAGTGTCCGAATAAGACCCCAACAAAAACCTTCCAAGTGTCCAAACCTAGGGGGAGTGGGACTCCCCCCTTTCCTTGGTGGGGTGGCCGGCCACCATGGTGGGGAGTCCACTTGGGACTCCTCCTCCCTTAGGTTGGCCGGCCAAGGTGGGTGGAGTCCCTCTGGGACTCCACCTTCCATCCTTATTTCTTCCGGACTTTTCTAGAACCTTCTAGAACCTTCCGTAGAACCTTCCGGATCATTTTAATTCACATAAAATGACATCCTATATATGAATCTTATTCTCCGGACCATTCCGGAACTCCTCGTGATGTCCGGGATCTTATCCGGGACTCCGAACAAATATTCGAACTCCATTCCATATTCAAGTTCTACCATTTCAACATCCAACTTTAAGTGTGTCACCCTACGGTTCGTGAACTATGCGGACATGGTTGAGTACTCACTCCGACCAATAACCAATAGCGGGATCCGGAGATCCATAATGGCTCCCACATATTCAACGATGACTTTAGTGATCGAATGAACCATTCACATACGATACCAATTCCCTTTGTCACGCGATATTTTACTTGTCCGAGGTTTGATCTTCGGTATCACTCTATACCTTGTTCAACCTCGTCTCCGACAAGTACTCTTTACTCGTACCGTGGTATGTGGTCTCTTATGAACTTATTCATATGCTTGCAAGACATAAGACGACATTCCACCGAGAGGGCCCAGAGTATATCTATCCGTCATCGGGATGGACAAATCCCACTGTTGATCCATATGCCTCAACTCATACTTTCCGGATACTTAATCCCACCTTTATAACCACCCATTTACGCAGTGGCGTTTGATGTAATCAAAGTACCTTTCCGGTATAAGTGATTTACATGATCTCATGGTCATAAGGACTAGGTAACTATGTATCGAAAGCTTATAGCAAATAACTTAATGACGAGATCTTATGCTACGCTTAATTGGGTGTGTCCATTACATCATTCATATAATGATATAACCTTGTTATTAATAACATCCAATGTTCATGATTATGAAACTAATCATCCATTAATCAACAAGCTAGTTTAAGAGGCATACTAGGGACTTCTTTGTTGTCTACATATCACACATGTACTAATGTTTCGGTTAATACAATTATAGCATGATATATAAACATTTATCATAAACATAAAGATATAAATAATAACCACTTTATTATTGCCTCTAGGGCATATCTCCTTCAGTCTCCCACTTGCACTAGAGTCAATAATCTAGTTTACATTTGTAAAGATATAACACCTTGGCCTTCTCGGTGCTTTATCATGTTTTGCTCACGGGAGAGGCTTTAGTCAACGGGTCCGACACGCTCGTAAACGTATGTATTTTGTAATTCATTTGCGTCTCAACGCATCACTCATTTCCAAATGAGTCGGCATTAAATATGTTTGGTCTTCTGGTGGAACCTTAATTCCGTGGTCTGAAATATGTCACTAATATTGTCACACACAATATAGCTTCAAAGTTCTGACACTATTGGAACTACACCAAGTTCTCAAAGAACTTCTTGACTTTAACATCCTTTGTCATTGTCAAAACAATGACATATTTTGCCTTCTTTTGTAGAATCCGTCACAATATTTTAGTACTCTTCTAAATCTAGCATAGACAACTTCTAGCTCATTGTGCTACCTTTTAAAAACAACACTTAGTCTAATTTGAGACTGAAATTTTATTTTTATATGTGACAAAACAAATATCGGTGTAATCACCTTACAGCGATTTGTTTGTCATTTCTCCATACAAATATATATATATATATATATATATATAGGTAAAATTACTGGGGCTCCAAGGAGCCTGGGCACCTACATCAATGGCCGTTCGATCACTTCACAAAACGCACACGAGACAACGGGTGTCCTGGTACAAATTCGGGTCTAACCCGTTTGGCCATTTTATTTGAGGCAAAAGCAGAAAACTATTGATATGTTTCCTAATTATTTTCCATAGGAAAGTTTCCATACATGATAACATGTATCAACGCTTGAAAAGTTTCCTAAACAGACGTCCATGCCTTCCTCTAATTTCCTTTCCTAATCCCTATGGTTCACCTCTTCATGGATAGCATAAATAACACAACCTGGTGAAAAAAGTCTCGTTGCACACACGCAGTCCGGCCACCTCTAGACAAGGACCTGCAGTACGACGCTGGTAGCTACAAAGCAAAGGCATATTCTTGTGGTTCCACCACTTTTAGTGCTCTGCTATCGTCATAATTTTCGATCGAATCAGGTACATATGATTGATTTGGGATTTTTGATCCGAAACTTACAAATTTTGTAGTAATCTACCGTCCTTTTCCGTCTCAAATCTTAGACACATCTTTGGAAATTTGAATTGATTCAGCTGGTTCCTGGAACAAGGTATGTCCCAATTTTTCCACTGATCATATTACTTCGATATATATTTTATTCGCCCATTTTTCCATAATATGCAAAGCTTCTCTTTTCGTCGATTTGGTTATACGCACACAATGTTTATTTCTTTATCCGTTGGTTTTCTTGTGACTCTTTTTTGATGGATTTACATGTCAGACGGATGGATTATAGAAGATGTGGAGCTGCTGAATTAATTTGAACACTGAAACAGTTCATTGTGGTATGGTGGTTGGCACCGAAGGGATTTACCTGACATTGCCAAAGATGTCAACATGGGGGAGAAGTGCATGAAGATAGACGTATAGAAAATGATCCAGAATGTATATACCTGAAGGAGTATGTCATATACTCAACAAAACTATCTTGGAGTCATAATTGTTCAATGGTCAAGTTTTATTTCCACATGGATGTAACATATAATTTGCTTCTTTAATTTAGCCAAGTATTTCGTCAGTATGAAAAGAAATGCAAACTCGACCACGAAATGTGTGGTCAAAACATCTTACGGCAATAGAATTCTATGTATTTCATACATATGAACATGGTTGAGTCATCATTCACGCAGTTATTTAGTTATCAAAGGTTTTGTTCTAGGTATCGAACTCACTAACAAATGGTCGCACTCTTTTACATTTGTTTGTTTCTAAGATTATACGTACCTATTGAAAAGGATGAGTCGTCGTGCTTCATCGTAGGTATCAGGTACCCAACGACAAAGTCTAGATTTAAAAACCGCACGTAACCCCATGATCTAATACCCTATCGGCACATACGAACAAGTTTTCTGTATACATGATTTAGTTTCTATCGTACAACTATGCACTAGATGCATGGGCTAATACCTTTGATACATCCATACCTGAGGAGTCTCGATTTATACTGGTCCCTCAATTCCTTGATACCGATACCTTATGTAAATAAGATACGACCTGAGTTACAACTCTTCAAATGTAGGTATCGGTATTCGACCATACGCTCATACCCTGTTGTATCATCATGACCAGCTATACTCCTCGGAGAGTAGCTAGATCACTCAATACCTACAACAACTCTCATGTACTAGGTATCAAGGTACTGACGTATGATCCAGCGAGTATGATAGTTCAAAATGTACATTTTGATGTTTCCAACATACCTTGTTATGGAAGTTATTCTCAAGGACTATGATATTCTTCGGACAATAATTCGATACCTCGATACCGGTACCTTCATACCTCGACACCAATACAGCTTCGGCATCGCGTTGTGCCCGGGAACCGGCCATGTCACACACTTTCGCCGCAATACCTCGAGACCGGTACCTTCATACCCCGATACCTCGATATTGTTACCTTCATACCTCGATACCTGCATACGCTGATACCTCGATACCAATACAGCTTCGGCGTCGCATCGCTCCCGGATCTCCGCCATGGCACACACCTCCGCCGTGATACCTCGAGAAAGGTACCTTCATACCTCGATACCTCCATACCTGAGGTACCTTCATACCTCAATACCTCCATACCTGAGGTACCTTCATACCTCGATACCAATACAGCTTCGGCATCGCATCGCTCCCGGAGCTCCGCCATGGCACATACCTCCGCCGTGATACCTCGAGAAAGGTATCTTCATACCTTGATACCTCCATACCTGAGTAGTCTCGATTTATACCGGTCCCTCGATACCTTGATACCGATACCTTATGTAAGATACGACCTGAGTTACAACTCTTCAAATGTAGGTATCGGTATTCGACCATACGCTCATACCCCGTGGTATCATCATGACCAGCTATACTCCTCAGAGAATACCTAGATCACTCAATACCTACAAGAACTCTCATGTACTACGTACCAAGGTACTCATGTATGATCCAACAAGTATGATAGTTCAAAATGTACATTTTGATGTTTCCAACATACCTTGTTATGGAAGTTATTCTCAAGGACTATGATATTCTTCGGACAATAAGTCAATACCTCGATACCGGTACCTTCATACATTGACACCAATACAGCTTCGGCATCGCGTTGCACCCGGGTACCGGCCATGTCACACATTTCCGCCGCAATACCTCGAGACCGGTACCTTCATACTTGATACCTCGATATTGTTACCTTCATACCTCGATACAGGTACCTTCATACCTCAATACCAATACAGCTTCGGCGTCGCATCGCTCCCGGATCTCCGCCATGGCACACACCTCCGCTGTGATACCTCGAGAAAGGTACCTTCATACCTCGGCACTAATACAACATCAGCGTCGCGTTGCTCCCGGATCTTCGCCATGGCACACACCTCCGCCGCGATATATCGAGAATGTTACCTTCATACCTCGGCACCAATACAACACCGGCTTCGCGTTGCTCCTGAATCTACGCCATGGCACACACCTCCATCGTGATGAAGTCTTGTGTGGTTGCTTCCCTTACCGCGAACTGGTGGGTGGCCTAGGTGGCGTGGTCCATGAGAATGTTGTTTGCCTTCTCGAGCTGGACGGTGAACGTCGTGTCAAACAAAGCGTTGAGAGCGGCCTATTCCTGGGACGTTAGATCTTTGGTGCCTCCTCCTCCTCCTCCTCTGAGCCGATCTTTATCTCACCGTCCGTCCTTGGAGGCGACGGCAGCTGGTGTTGGTTGTGTAAGCTATGTAGGTGGCACCACACATGTGATTTTGGCCTAAGTTGTGAGCTTACGGCGAGTCCTCACAGAGCAGGTGGTGCTGGTCGGGGTGAACAGCGGCGGAGGATGTGCTCCTTGGTGGAGGGAAGGGTCGAGCTTTAAAGCATGGCGGCTCGATACCGTTACCTCAAGTATGATTGTTAAAATTTAGGTATCAGTATTTCTAACATACGCTCATACCCCTTGATATCCCTGGAGAAGAACACAATACCTCGATACCTTGATATCGGGCTACCTTGATACCTGATACCTCGATATTCTGCAAACAATACCTCGATACCGGTACCTTCATACCTCGATACCTGCATACGCTGATACCTGGATACCTGGTTACGTTGATACGTCGATACCTCGATACCTGCTTACGTCGATACCTCGATACCTGGTTGGCGGTATACTCAACGAAAAGTGCACCACTAATTGTATTTTGAGAATCACGCCTTATAAAATATCTGTGTAAAAAATAGAAATTAAACAACATTTAATATTCTAGACTAGGATCAAACACTCTAAAAAAAACTTATAATTGACCCTGACTACCATATTGTGTGCAAATTCTTAGTTACCTTTTTCAGAATATACAAATGTTGGGACGCATATACTCTGAATACCTGCGTGAGAAATGTAAGTAGATTCCTATTCTATAGTAATAATCCCACTAATTTTGGTCGAATCATACTTGCAAAATTAGAAACGTTGGGCCACCAAAGTCCCTGAATCTCGGCTGTACTTACCTAATTCGTTGTATTAAAAGCCCACTAACGAGGGACGATGCAATCTTCAAAATCAGAAAATGGTGGCCCGCCACATACCTTAAATCTCCCCTACCAAAACTGCACATACCTTTTTACGAGTAATAAAATTCTGGAAAACTTGGACAGTACATACAAGGACATTCATCCATGAAATTAAGGAAATAAAATATTTGGTAATTACAAATATTATTTCTATTTTCATGCAGTGTGCATGCAAATATTTCCAAATATATATCTACACTAACGGGTCGAACCCGATAAAACAAACCCGATCAGGTTGCACGATCACGATGCCCATCGTACGGTGACGATGCATGGTGCCCAGGCTCCTTGGTGCCCCAATTGAGCTTCCTATATATATATATATATATATAGACGCGCTATTTGACTCCCTGGGGGCAGAATATTATTCTGCACCCGGGCCGGCCTACGCACCAGCCGATCCATCCATCCCGCGCGGAGCGCTCGACCGGCTCGCGCGCATGCTTGCAAGCGTCATAAGAAATCTCCAATGCGACATAAGATTACTTCTCCCAATCGATCAGCCCGCGCAACCACCAGACCGCATCTGCCCACGATGTGATTTTTTTTTTCTTTTGCAGAAACCCACGATGTAAACCTGGCGTAACTAGATTTGCAGCAAAGTTGCAACATAGTATGAAATTCCGCGTGCCACATAATAGAATTATGACACCGACTAGCACGCACCACATAGGATGCAACTTCATAATAGCCGCGTGTGACGTACTAACTTATGCAATCAACGTAAAACAGATTGATTGGTTGATTGCAACATAATATTATTTTAAGTAAACTAGTTCAGTGTTTTCAATCAATCAATCATAAATTTATGATAAACAATAAGTTAACTAGAGCTAGCAATCTTCAGTTTCTAGGACCTTTCAGCTTTTACAAACAAAACTTTAATCTGCTATCTATGGGGTCTGTTTAAAATTGGCTGATGTAAGACAGCTACACAGAGACATATAATCTGGGAACTGGAACTTGCAATTACATCAGTTCCTTCTTACAAAGATATTATGTTGTCGCACACAAGCACATCATACCACATGATATATGGTATACAGTGGGACATAAAACATGAATTACAAAATGTAACATAGATGTCATGAGTCATTCTTGCACTGGAGCAATTCAGAATATGATTTTTAGGATGAAGCGTTTCTGAATGAAGAAATGGCCAGAAAGAAATGGGCAACCGCCATATCTCATATCGAAGACCACTAGCGTGCTGCTCCACCTGCCGCGAAACGACCCAGAGGGCTGAGGCCGCCCACCGCTCACCATGATGCCGCCCACAACCAGCACCTGCCACGCTGCCCAACCAGGATACGGATGCTGCCCACAGTCATCACGCGCCTGCAACACGCCGCTCACCACAGTGCAGATAATATTACATAAGAAGCATCCCAGAAAGTTGTAAAGTAGAACGATATGAAAAGATAAGTATATTAAAAAAATTAAGTTTATCCAAATGGAGCACATAGGAAAATTATAACCATATGCCTAAACAGAAGATGAATATTTCAGGTCAAAAAATGCATAACCGAAGTTACTAGCTCGTTCTAAGCAAGAGGCTAAGTGCCTGCTTCTACTGGACCAATCTATAATCATGCATTCTGAGACGAAGATGAGTCAGCTAGGATGATATTCAATGAAAAACTTCATACACGCATCATAAGTAATTTACAATAATTTTTTTTGCATAATGTAAATTACAAGAAGCAAAGATTGCACATAGAGCTTCAACAGAAACACCTTAAAAAGGCTAGGTAGCACGTAGATGATTACGACACTACAACTTTGCTAAAAATCAGTCCATGGAAACTTGTGTTGCCTCACGACCATGCAGATCAAAGTTGTGAGGCCAAGAAGGTTCAGTTTCGAAAATAAACTGAAAACTGAAAAGTTTTGAGATCAACTCCTCACAACGGTTCAGTTTCCATGGAAGGCCTTCTTGAGCTATTAAACAAGAAGAAATTGCATATTCTGTTTCGAAAAATAAACACAAATCCATGAAATCGGCAAAATCTGTATTCATAAGGTTGACAGATTCATGTGAGTCCAAACCTAGTTTATCTTACGCTGATACAATTATTATTTATCTGACTCAAATACAAGTATTTTCTAACTTCTTAACATTATTTCCCTTGGAAGTGAAAGCATTGGCATGATGTTTCCAGAAAGGAAATATAATCTATCGGACTGGATCGGAAAAACAACAATATCCTACTATTGTGAACAACAGAAGAGTAGTTCCCTGATGGATAACATGGTAATTTGGAGCAGTGCCTTGAAAATTCATTTATCAAAATTTACATTGGTTTTTGTTTCACATGCTTCAGTTCATTTAAGAATTTATCCTCCTTGCTAGTTCTGAATAAAGAAGTGACTAAATAGAAACGAGGGGCCACCATACCTTAAGCCAAAACCCACAGGCATGCTCCGCCGCAATGGAAGGACACACAGTAGTGCTGAGGCTGCCCACAGCTGAGCACAATGCCGATGCCGCTCACAGCCACCAGGGAGTGATTACAAAATTGCTCTTGACCGTCCCTGCACGCCAGACCTACAAACGGAATTAGTTAAAAATTACAGACCAGCTCTTTTTTTAACGGAAGGAAACATAATAAACGGATTTGCAAGTACCATACAACAACAAATTTCATCTTTGAAGGGTTTGCAAATAGGATTACTGAACAAAATATGCTGAACTTAATGAGCATACCTACATTTCATGTTCTATATTACGCCGAAAACTAAAATTGACCTTGAACAGCATGCAGCATTACACAACTTAACTGAAAGTAAATCACTGCTGCGCTACCAATTCCTACTCGGGCTATATTAGCATCTTAAGTATGTGCACACCTTAATAGAAAGTAACTACACAACATAGTGTTTCCCGTTTCAATTGAGTGCCAACCTGCTAGCACATTGTAGAAGAATGTACCTACGACTAGTTACTGCATAACATCTGAACTAAGAACCACCACTTGCCTAAAAAATTTGATGTGGGTAACGTCACAGCTGAGACATTTGCACCTAGTTCAATCAACAATTGCAATCGAAATGGAAATTCACATCTGGCAACAGTAGCACTGAAGGTAAAATTAAATATTAATTATTTCAGAAAGACAAGACAACAGTAGGTTGGCATTTAACAATACATACAGTCCATTGAACTTAAGTCCTAATAAAGTCGGACTGCTGCCATATCACAGGGCAGGACACCACGAAAACAGTACAAAAATCATCTTTTTTTGTTTGTCCCCATATTACAAGATCAAGTATTTTTATTCAAAACACAACCCTCCGTAATTAAGAAGCCTAACTGTGACTGAAAACACAACCATCAGTAATTATTACTCTGGAATCCTGCCAATTGTTAAATTGGCACAAGTTAGCCAATTATTTTGTTATGATCAGACTGACTTGGACATAAAAGTCTGGCGATCAAGATAACAAAATTATGAATCACTAGAGCCTATACTAACACGTTTTGACAATTATGATCCATGGAGTGGATTTGATCCTAGAGCCATTGCTTAAATACAGCTAAGATCTTTCTGTGGAAAATGCAAACAGATACGAACAAAATAGTATTGGATCTTAGGGTCATTGCTGGAGCAGCCTGCTCGCAGCCTACTTTGCCCTCTTACAAATCCAGGAAAAATACAAAACAATTTGGAAAAAAATCAAAATATGCTACACTGCTTATCTTCAACAAACGTGGTTGGGGACTGGCCCAGGAAATTACTACTGCTTCTCCACCGATCAACGTTGGTGCTGGACAGACTAAACTAACCTCTACTATTCAATTCACCACAAGGCTACAGAAACTGCTGAACAAAATTGATGGAAAGGAAAAGAATACTGAAACACACCGATGAGGAAGATCCAAACCATGGCCGCGGACCGCCGCCGGCAGCAAGAAAAATCGCTGCCGTAATCTGACGTTGAGGACGGCCGGCGCACCTACACGCTGCCTACCGCCTGCCGAGAACGGCGAGAATCCCACCCGATGCCAGCCCGCTGCGAAGCCTCCCAGTGCCGCTGGCGGACGAGGCCAAGCAGCAAGCCGCAAGCCACAAGCCACGGGAACCCGCTCACGACGCGGTGGAGTCCACTCACCGCTCATGAGTCATGCCGCCGCCACTTCTCGCCGACCACAACAGCACCGTGGCAGTGTATGGCATAGACTTCTACATAGAAAAGAAGAAACATAAATGCTCGATCTGTGAAGACATTTGCGGAAAAGAATTTTCAGAATATTGCATACACAGGGCGTTCCTGTTAACAAAAGGATATAGAATTTGCTCACTTTTCATATGCTAATAAACTGAACTGATACAAGAGCAGATCCATGTATAAATAATCTACAGATACAGAAGGCTATAAAGGTTTAGTGTCAACATACATGGATCTCACTCTAGCAAGATCAAGTATTATTATCCCATAGTTGAGCAGAGCAAGATAAGAGCCCAACGCAAAGACCGAACTGTCAATCTAATACTAATCATGCCTCTTGCAGATTACCACTTTATTTGCTCTGGAAGTAAAGAAAAAAAGGCTGCTAACTGTATCCAACAAACAAGGGAAGGAACCGTGGTACTGCATAGGCTAGTGCTGCAGATCGGGAACGCACCTAAAGGATCCACCAAGTTCGAGCGTGTTCGCGCGGCCTGGTAGGCCACCCGCTCGTTCCCTGCAAGAGGATACGTGAGCCACCTCGAAAATTATTTTGCCCAGAGCTGACGGGGAGGGAGAGGGGATGAGTACGTGCATCTCTAACAGGGACGGCAGTGCGGAAGAGTACCTGCCGGATGGAGGAGAGGAACCGCGGCGACGGCAGGCTCTCCATGGAAAACGCCGCGCAGTAGCTCGTGGACGCGTCGTAATCCACCGGGAAGAGCCCCACGCGTAGCTCCCGTCGGGACTTTCCACGAGCGCCGCCTGGAATTCGGGACCGCCGGCGAGGGAGGGGCGGAGCTGGGGTCGGGGGGGGGGGTGCGCTAGGGAACGGGTTCTCCGGGAGGCAGCGGCGGATCGCCGGTGGTCGCCGGATTTGTCGAGGTAGATGAACGTATGCCGGGTTTCTGGAAACTGGGTATTCTGCAACAAGTTGCAGAATAATATTCTGAGCACCGACTTGTACTTTTCTGGACACAAGGTTGTACTTCCCGGATAACAGGGTTCAACTTTCTGTCGAACTTACCTGAACTTCCCGTTTTCTTCAGAGGTACTAATTATACATCAAGTTTCTCAACCATTTGTCGGAACTATGCAAATGATATACCGTTGGATAGGTAATGAAAAACCGCAACTTTTTCATGTTCACACTTTTCACAGATTTTGCACGGTTCAAATTTAATTTTGAAAATACGAAAACGCTTCTATATGGCTAGAAAACGAACTTTTAGTTCGATTTTCGAATCGCTTACCGAAACTATGCAAATGATATACCGTTGGAAAGATAATGAAATTGCGCAACTTTTTCATGTTTTATGTTTTTTTGAAATCCTCACAGTTTTTAAATGATTTTGAAAATACCAAAATTCGGACGTACTCAAAAAACGAGCGGACAGTAATTTGGATGTTTTGTTTCAACCGTATGTCGGATTGATGCAAATGATATGGCGTTGGAAAGCTATGGACTAGGCGCAACTTTCTTATTCAAATTGTTTTCTCTAATTCCTTACAGTTTAAGAAAATAACTCGAATTACTGTCCGCCCGTTTTATGTGACGGGCACTGAATGATTTTCCCCGTGATTTTCATGCGTTATATTGAAAAAATGCAAATGATATACGGTTGGAAAGGTGTCAAAATGGCGCATCTTTTTCGTATATACCATTTTTGCCAAATCCGAACGGTCTAAAAGTAATTTGATAAGTACTGAAATCATGTTTCCGATATGTTTTGTGGGATAACGACTTGAATTTGATGGATTAGATCCATTGATTTGTTGTAAAATGTTGTAGGTAATGAAATTAGACATATACTCTATCATATAGTGCTTTTGGTGACAATGATTGAAGTGGTTGGTGATCAAATCGATGAGATTTGAACAATAGATTTCCGCCCAGTAAAAACAGAGCATTGAACTTCCCTCGACATGAACTTGCACTTCTAGGGAATTGCGGTTGTACTTCTCGGCGCTGTTTGACGAAAGTGTTCAGTAAAATGACTATAAGTTTCTCGTACGGTGTTCGTTTGAGGTCCATGGCCACACAAAATGCTCAGCACAACCATGCGCATCTGAACTTCCCACGACATGTCCTTGTACTGCTTGGCCTTCGTGGTTGTACTTCCTGGAAATGTTTTGATACTAGTGTGTTTTACAAAAACTAGCATGTGTGCTTCAAAATGATAATGTTAGATTGTCCCTATATTCTATTTTAAGAGATTTTGCACTTCCCGGATCTTAATATTTGAACTTCAGAATGTTGCTATGTGAACTTATGTGGGGGTATTTTCTTCATGTAATTACCGCTTGTACTTACTGTTGTCTCCGCCTGTACTTCTCAGAATCACTGCTCGTACTTCCTCGTAGATGATGGGATTATTTTGTTTTTTTCTAAATTTGGACTATATCGGGTTTCTTGTACTTCCTATATTAAGTGGGTTTGTTGCTCGTGTCGAATAGTTGTACTTCTCATTTTCAAGTATACGAACTTCCTTACGGGTGATGGGATTATTTTTGTTTTTGTACATTTGGATTTTTTCGGTCTTCTTGTACTTCCTATATTAAGTTGGTGTACTGTTGGTGTCAAATGGTTGTACTTCTCTCCGTCAACTATTTAAACTTCCCCTAGGGTGACGGGATTATTTTGATTTTTTACATTTGGATTTTTTCAGTTTTCTTGTACTTCCTATAATAGGTGCTCGTACTGCTCGTGTCAAATGGTTGTACTTATCGTCATCAACTATTTGAACTATCTCGGGGGGTGACGAGATTATTTCGTTTTTACTACATTTGGATTTTGTCGGTTTCCTTGTACTTCCTATAATAAGTGCTTGTACTGCTCATGTCGAATAGTTGTACATCTCATCGTCAAGTATTTGAAATTTCTCGCGGATGACGCGATTATTTTATTTTTTCTTCATTTGGATTTTTGTCGGTTTTCTTGTAGTTCCTATATTAAGTGTTTGTACTCCTCATGTCGAATGGTTGTACTTTCCATTATCAAGTATTTTAAGTTAGTCACGGATGACGGGATTTTTTTTGCACAATAGAATTTTTTTCATTTTTCATGTACTTACTATATTAAGTGGGTGTACTGCTCAGTGTCAAGTGTTTTAACGCGGATGAAGAGATTATTTTGTTTTTATACATTTGGATTTCGTCGGTTTAAATATACTTCCTATATTTAAGTGGGTGTACTGCGCGTGTTGCATGGTTCTACTTCTCAGCGTCAAGTATTTCAAATTCCCCGTGGATGATGGGATTTTTTACCGCACTCCTAAAAATGGCATATTGAAACTATGAAAATGCTACATCGTTGGAAATGTGTCATCAAGGCACAACTTTTTCGTATATAAATTATTTGACCAACAACCCAACCTCCGAATTGAGTGATTATTGTTTCGTTGGAATGATGAAGTGACGGACGATCTGAAAAAATGTTATTAAAAACAAAGTATATGTACCTCGAGCGATATTCCCTTGTACTTCGTGGCTTTCGTGGTTTTACTTCCGATAATATTTTGAAACTAGTGTGTTTTACAAAAACTAAACATGTGTATTTTGGAAATGATAATTTTAAATTTACCCTACACTCAACTCCGGAGACTCTGCACTTTCAGGATCCTAATCTTTGAAATTCCCGACGTAGTTACATGAAGTTATTTGGGACGGTTTTCCTTTTTGCACTGCCTAAACAGACCATTTGTTCTTCCCGTAGTTATCGCTTGTACTTATTGTAATGACATCTTGTACTTCTCATGAGATAAAATTAGGTGTTTTCACTATTTTAAATGTATTACAAGATGGACCATGTACTTTTCAAAACTAATCATTTCTTTGTACTTCTCTTGACAAAAATATCGGATATTTTTCTATTATTTTTTAATGACCATGTGCTTCAATTGTTCAATCCTTCAATTGTTACAAAAAGTGTAATGCAAAAAGATGTACTACAATCAATCTTGGTCTTGTACTGCCAACCTCGGCAGGCTAAAAACATGGTCTTTACTGAATCGATGCCTATTTGCAACATCTCGCCGTCTCGCAAGTAGAAGCACTCGCGCGGTAGATGCGCTCGCCGTCTCGCGCACAACCATCTAATTGGTCATATGTCCCCTCATCTTGAGCAGCCCACCTCCATCTTGCACAAAACACTTGTTGCATACTATCCGGTGTAAACAAGCAATTTGATTGTATGTAAATTTTTGCACTTACAAGGCTCAAGAATTGTACTTACTTTATATCAAAAAATAAACACGATTGTACTTCCACTTAAAAAACAATTGCACCGCCCCACCTTGTCCTGTAATAGATAGAAACAGGAGATGCTGCTGCCTGGGAGTACCGGGTCGACGGCAAGAGAAGCAAGCTGACGGTCGCGGCTAGACATGGGCAGAGCTGTTGTGTGACAGAAGGGTTCAAGCAAGAAACATGTTTTTAACTGAAACTAGGACCTTCATTCAAGTATTGCAGCAACAACAAATCAATCCAAACAAGCAAGTCAGAACACAGCCAATGAGCTTTGATTTTTCTCTGTGTTATAGCAGCAGGTGGTGGAAATTCACTGTATTGCTGGGACAAGGCGCTCATGGTTCAGGAAAGCTTTACGCAGGGCAATAGCCTTGTGCGTCCTCCTGCTGGCTCCGCACTCCAGTTGCTGGAGGACATCCTCCGGCTGGCTTGTTGCATGTACCAGTTACCAGTTGGCTTCCATCAGCAGGCTGCTGCGACGGTATGTCAAGCTCTATGGCATCATAGGGAAGTTCAAATCAACAACTCTCAGAAATATAACACTATATCACATCGAAGTTCAGGTACAAAAATTCAGAAGTGTATAATATAAAAGAAACTACCTTTTGATCAAACAAAGTACAGAACAATGTTCATTAAAAGTTTAGAGCGATGTTGGTCGAAAGTTCAGGTCAATGCAGATATGAACTAAGCTAACAAGAAAAAAAGTAGAAGAATGAAGGCGGTTCAAAACATACCAATACGTACAAATAAACTCAATCATACGAGGCGTAAATACATGACGCCGGAAAATCATCCCTAATTCCGCTAACCAAGAAGTGTGCTGCCTCTGTTAACATATTTTTTACTGCTAACACATGCGAAATGGCTATATTTTCTGCTAATGTTCAACTGCACTGCTTGTTACTGTAAGATTTCTCTTCTGGCACAAGAACATTGAACTTTTCGTGTAACTAGAGGAACTAGTACTCCAACGTTGTGTCAAAACAAAAATGCAGAACACAATGGTTCAGAAAACATCAGAAAATGATCCACGGGTTTGGCGATGATCCATGTAGCAACTGGGGCGGCAGAGATTCAAACGCTGCAAAATCCATCATTGGTGCCCTCTCCATATTCAAAAACAGACTAATAGAAAATCCAATCCATTCATGGCCTCTCCATAATCAAAAACATGGCACTCGCACTTACTGCCACCGTGTGGTTGGACTTTTCTACTGAACTTACATGTACTGCCTAGCGCATAGAAAAAATCCAGAGAGCTGGGCGGTCTCTTGGACGATTGTGAGGCCATCTCCTTCGCCCCACCCTGAACTCTGTAGTGTTCATCATATCATCTCAAAATGACTATTATGTACTCCCTCCGGTCCGATTAAATTGACGCGAAATTGCACAGGGCCTAGCTTTGTTAGTAGTGACGTGTGCGTCGATTAAATAAGTACAGAGGTAGTATTTGGCAGACCAAATTAAGATAAATAAAATATTTCTTGTAGCCATAAAATGGAGTATGTGATGAACACTACATAAAAGCCGGATCAAATTAGTGTTTTAGATTTCCCAAATTGTAGCTGCAAATGAAAGAGGATATTTGACAAGAGAATTAAAATTTTGTTTGTACCTCGTGGTGTGAACCACACTGCCGATACAAATAATACATACTACACTATTTAGAGTATGCGAACTTTGGGATTCATTTTTAATCTATCATGGGCATACATTTACAGGAGTTATTTATTTTAGATTTTTTTCGAGGGGGAGGTGTACTTCCTTGTAGCGAATTCTTCTACTTCTCAGCACTAATTTCTAGTACTTCGCCGTACCAAATTCTTGGAATTCCTAGCGTTGAATTGTCTTTTTTCGGAATGACAATTTCATTGCCCAAATAATTTATTAATCTGGCCTACAATTGTTTGCCATTTATTTTTAGATATTCATCATTGTGTCACCATACTCCTTTTGTACTATTTGTGAACTTTTTTCAAATTCGCGTTTACCCAAACTTGTACTGCCCGAAGACGATCAAATGTCTGCATCCTTTTATCGAGCATTAACACTTCCTTCTTCTACTTGCCTGTACTGCCGACTGAAAATGTGAGATACAGAGAAAACAGGTCTGAGCCGGGTGGCCATGTCGCTGACTTGCCGTTGTCTCCCTAATCCCAGATCGAGCTCCGTGCAGGATGGGAACAGGGGCGGCGTGAATTCTTGATGCACCAGCATGACATTGGGAGGAGGAGGCAGGGTCTAGGGCGGCAGGACGGGAACAGGGGCTTCGGCCTCAGGTCAGGGATGCTGGTAATACAGGTCGACGGCGGTGATGTACAACACGGTCCTGGTCATTGGTGGGACTCGCTCCGGCGACGCGCGAGCGTCCGTGGTGGCGGCGCTGGGAGAGGCCAGCAAGCGACGCTGGGGGCGGGCTCATCTGCGGCACAGGGGAGGTAAGGCGGTCGCGCTAGGGGAGGCCGGCGGCGGCGCTGCTAAGGTCGGGCGGCTGGGCTAGGGGAGGCAGCAGCTGCTCCGGTTGCAGGGGTAGGCGGTGGCCGCGGCGGTTTTCAGGGAGCCCGCGACTGCAGTCACCAGGCGGAGGCGGCGCGATGGTGAGGAGCGACGGCGGGGGCTAGCGAGTAGCTGGAGGGCTGGAGCGCGGGGGGTCGCCGGCGATGGAGGAAACAGATCGGGCGGTGGTTGAATCCCACAGGTACCGACGTGGAATCGGGATGGAAGAAGGTTGGGGACGAGTTAGTCGGGCGGGGAGGGTATTATGTGCGACCCAGTGAGATGGGGAAGGTTGGCTCTTTTTTTCTTCAATTCAACGGATCGCGTCTCTTATACGGCTGGTGATGCTCAGAATAATATTCTGAGCACCGGTTTCAAAATAGTGTGACCCTATATATATATATATATATATATATATATATATATATATATATATATATATATATATATATATATATATATATATATTGTGAGGCAACTTCATCAAAGTGTGTGTTTTCATTCGAGAACTTGTCAATATATTCAAGTTAATTAATTTATTAGCGCTAATTATATAATTAATTAATGAATGAATCTCAGGGATGTTCGATCATACATGATCGATATAGGCCATATATATTAATTGGGGTTAATCTATGGTTTGCTAGCTAGCTATATATATAGAGAGCAGGTTTTTATTAGATCGGGTTATAGCTAGTATAGTTTGGGGTTATGTGTTTTAATTAAGTAGCCAGGTTTGATTAGCTAGGACGGGTTAGTTATATATATGGTTTAGTTAGGGTTAATGTCACACTTAATTTAGAGGACCGCGAAGCCCCCCTGGCCAGCGTGATGTGCAATTAAGTGTCGTTTGGGGCCTATATATATATAGCTAGCTAGAGCTAGGGTTTAGGGTTTATAGGGTTTGGGGTTTAGGATTAGTGTTCGGGTTTAGGTATTAGGGTCTAGGGTCTAGGGTCATTAGGCTTAGGATTGTTAGGGATTAGGGTTAGCTAGGGGTTATGGTTTAGGGTTTAGTGTTTAGGGTCTAGGGGTTATGTGTTTTAAGTATGGCATGGGTTAGGGTTAGGGTTTAGGGTCTAGGGTGTTTAATTAGGGTGTTTAGCTAGGGTTTAGGGATTAGGGTTTTAGGGTTTAAGGTTTAGGGATCATATATCGATCGAGTGCGCAGACACATTATATATTAGAGGCACCCGCGCCTTTTGCGCATAAAGTGCATGCGTATATATGTTTGTGTTTTTTGCCACAAACGATATATAGATCGAGAGAGAGAGAGATTGAAATCTCCAAGAATATGTTCAAATATATATTAAAATATATATATGCATGAATGCATGCATGGTAGGCCATACATGCACACTAATTATATATATATATATTGTGAGGCAACTTAATCAAATGTACGTGTTTTTCATTCGAGAACTTTTCAAAATTCAAGTTAATTAATTTATCAGCGCTAATTAGTTGGTCGCCTACTTGATGCGCAATTAAGTGTCGTTGGCCTATATATATATGTAGGGTTTAATTAGGGTTTAGGGTTTAGGGTTAGCTACACCTAGGGTAGGGTTATAGTTAATTAGGGTTTAGGGTCTAGGGTTTAGTGTACGCTTAGTGTTTAGGGTTTAGGGTTTAGTGTTTAGGGTTTAGTGTTTAAGGTTTAGGGTTTAGGGTCTAGGGTTTAGGGTTTAGTGTTTAGGGTGTATGTTTAGGGTTTAATTAGGGATTAGGGATTAGGGTTTTAGGGTTTAAGGTTTAGGGATCATCGATCGAGTGCACACACACATTATTAGAGGCACCCGCGCCTTTGCGCATAAAGTGCATGCGTATATAAGTGTGTTTTTTGGCCACCAACGATATATAGATCGAGAGAGAGATTGAAATATATATATATTCCCAAGAATATGTTCACATATATATTGAAATATATGCACGAATGATATGTGCAAGGTATGCCATGCGCGCATGCACACTAATTGTATATATATTATAAGGCAACTTAATCAAATGTGTTTTCATTCGAGAGAACTTGTCGAAATTCAAGTTAATTAATTTATCAGCGCTAATTAGTTGGTCACCTGCTTGATGCGCAATTAAGTGTGTCGTTGGCCTATATATATATATATGTAGGGTTTAATTAGGGTTTAGGGTTTAGGGTTATCTAGCTAGGGTTTTAGGGTTAGGGTTAGGGTTAATTAGGGTTTAGGGTCTAGGGTTAGGGTTTAGGGTTTAGTGTTTAGGGTTTAGGGTGTAGTGTTTAGGGTTTAGGGTCTAGGGTTTAGGGTTTAGTGTTTAGGATGTTTAGGGCCGGTGTACGTTTAGGGTATAATTAGGGATTAGGGATTAGGGTTTTAGGGTTTAAGGTTTAGGGATCATCGATCGAGTGCACACACACATTAATTATTAGAGGCACCGCGCCTTTGCGCATAAAGTGCATGCGTATATATATAAGTGTGTTTCTTGGCCACCAACGATATATAGATCGAGAGAGAGAGATTGAAATATATATATATATCCCCAAGAATATGTTCAAATATATATTGAAATATATGCACGAATGATATGCAAGGTATATATGCCATGCGCGCATGCACACTAATTATATATATATATATTGAGGCAACTTAATCAAATGTACGTGTTTTTCATTCGAGAACTTGTCAAAATTCAAGTTAATTAATTTATCAGCGCTAATTAGTTGGTCGCCTGCTTGATGCGCAATTAAGTGTCGTTGGCCTATATATATATGTAGGGTTTAATTAGGGGTCAGGGTTTAGGGTTAGCTACACCTAGCTAGGGTAGGGTTAGGGTTAGGGTTAATTAGGGTTTAGGGTCTAGGGTTTAGTGTACGTTTAGTGTTTAGGGTTTAGGGTTTAGTGTTTAGGGTTTAGGGTCTAGGATTTAGGGTTTAGTGTTTAGGGTGTTTAGGGTGTATGTTTAGGGTTTAATTAGGGATTAGGGATTAAGGTTTTAGGGTTTAAGGTTTAGGGATCATCGATCGAGTGCACACACACATTATTAGAGGCACCCTTGCCTTTGCGCATAAAGTGCATGCATATATAAGTGTGTGTCTTGGCCACCAACGATACATAGATCGAGAGAGAGATTGAAATATATACATATCCCCAAGAATATGTTCAAATATATATTGAAATATATGCACGAATGATATGTGCAAGGTATGTCATGCGCGCATGCACACTAATTGTATATATATTATGAGGCAACTTAATCAAATGTGTTTTCATTCGAGAGAACTTGTCAAAAATCAAGTTAATTAATTTATCAGCGCTAATTAGTTGGTCGCCTGCTTGATGGGCAATTAAGTGTCGTTGGCCTATATATATATATATGTAGGGTTTAATTAGGGTTTAGGGTTAATTAGCTACCTAGGGGTTAGGGTCAGGGTCAGGGTTAATCAGGGTTTAGGGTCTAGGCCAAAGGTTTAGGGTTTAGTGTTTAGGGTTTAGGGTTCAGGGTTCAGGGTTTAGGGTTTAGGGTTTAGTGTTTAGGGTGTTAAGGGTGTTTAGGGATTAGGGAGATTAGGGTTTTAGGGTTTTATGGTTTAAGGTTTAGGGATCATCGATCGAGTGCGCACACACATTATTAGAGGCACCCGCGCAATTAAGTGTCGTTGGCCTATATATGTAGGGTTTAATTAGGGTTTAGGGTTAGCTAGGGGTTAGGGTTAGGGTTTAGTGTTTAGGGTTTAGGGTTTATGGTTTAGGGTCTAGGGTTTAGGGTCTAGGGTTTAGGGTTTAGTGTTTAGGGTGTTTAGGGTGTATGTTTAGGGTTTAATTAGGGATTAGGGATTAGGGTTTTAGGGTTTAAGGTTTGGGGATCATCGATCGAGTGCACACACACATTATTAGAGGCACTCGCGCCTTTGCGCATAAAGTGCATGCATATATAAGTGTGTTTTTTGGCCTCCAACGATATGTAGATCGAGAGAGAGATTGAAATATATATATCCCTAAGAATATGTTCAAATATATATTGAAATATATGCACGAATGATATGTGCAAGGTATGCCATGCGCGCATGCACACTAATTTTATATATATTATGAGGCAACTATTAATCAAATGTGTTTTCATTCGAGAGAACTTGTCAAAATTCAAGTTAATTAATTTATCAGCGCTAATTAGTTGGTCGCCTGCTTGATGCGCAATTAAGTGTCGTTGGCCTATATATATATGTAGGGTTTAATTAGGGTTTAGGGTTTAGGGTTATCTAGCTAGGGTTTTAGGGTTAGGGTTAGGGTTAATTAGGGTTTAGGGTCTAGGGTTTAGGGTTTAGGGTTTAGTGTTTAGGTTTTAGGGTTTAGTGTTTAGGGTTTAGGGTTTAGGGTATAGGGTTTAGTGTTTAGGGTTTAGTGTTTAGGGTGTTTAGGTATTAGGGATTAGGGTTTTAGGGTTTTATGGTTTAAGGTTTAGGGATCATCGATCGAGTGCGCACACACATTATTAGAGGCACCCGCGCCTTTGCGCATAAAGTGCATGCGTATATATGTGTGTTTTTTGGCCACCAACGATATATAGCTCGAGAGATAGAGATTGAAATCCCCAAGAATATGTTCAAATATACGCACACACATGAATTATTAGAGGCACCCGCGCCTTTGCGCATAAAGTGCATGCATATGTGTGTTGTTCTGGCCACCAACGATTGATCGAGAGAGAGAGATTGAAATCCCCAAGAATTAGAGGACCCCCTTGCACAAGTGTTTGCCATCTATATATAATATGAATCCCAATAATGTTCATACATGATAGGGCATATGTGTGAAGCAATTTTTTTCTGAGAACTTGTAAAGAATCAAATTTATCAGTGCTAATGGAAACTAGTGCACATTAGAGGACCCCCTTGCACACGTGTTGGCCATCTATGTATAGTTTGAATCCCAATAATGTTCATACATGATAGGCTATATGTGAATCAATTTTTTCTTCCAAGAACTTGTCAAGATTCAAATTTATCGGTTCTAATGGAAACTAGTGCGCACTAGACGAGCCCCTTGCGCAAGTGCTGACCATTACATATAGTTTAAATCTCAAGAATGTTCATACATGATAGGCCATATGTGTAAAGGATTTTTTTCCCCGTGAACTTGTCAAAATTCAAGTTTATCAGTGCAAATGGAAACTAGTCCAAGAAATTACATAGAGGTCCAAAATAACTAGACAATAACTAATAGGACCTGCAACTTTACAAAAAGGACCCCAAAACTTATAGAAGAAAATCAATCGAGTCCTTCTGGACCGCACATCAGATCTCTGCTCCGCATCCTTTCCAGCAACTCCGTCGCCTGGGACGCACCACTTGGGACGGTGTCGCCGGTGGTCGCTAGGACGAAGGAGAAGAATGGCCTCAGCAACGGCATATTGGCTCTGAGAAGGGCCGCCGAAAGGCCAAGATGTTCACGGGCAAGACGGATGACGCCGTCGTATGCCCCGAGCTTGTGAACGTTAGCGGCTTGACTTCCCCGTTGGCTAGATCCGAAGCACCGACCAAAGCAAGCCTCACCGTTAGCGCCATCACCTTGATGGCACCGGATCGAGGTTTGGCCGGCAAGATCCGCCGTGATTCACCATAGGCCGGATCTGAAGCCGATGACGAGATCCTCGACTCCATTGCGCCATTCTGCTCATGGGAAACACTGGATCTAAGCTTACAACAACACTAACTCCCTCGGATCCAAATTAGCTGACTCAACTTTGCTTATCTAAATATGGATGTATCCACACATGTCTTTACTCTAGATACATACACGTCTAAGGAAAGTTGAATCAATTA
This sequence comes from Lolium rigidum, assembly GCF_022539505.1. Taxonomy (NCBI): domain Eukaryota; kingdom Viridiplantae; phylum Streptophyta; class Magnoliopsida; order Poales; family Poaceae; genus Lolium; species Lolium rigidum. The sequence continues at coordinate 37,441 of NW_025901529.1, forward strand.
ATTTAGTTCGGAGGGTGTACGATATACAGAGAGAAGTCGGCCTCGTCTCCGGCCGGCGAGGCCGCCGGAGAGAAGGGGGAGAGGAGCCGGGGGAGTGGGAGAGACTCGAGAGAGAAAGAGAAGATGAAGAAATGAGAGCTCCCTGGGAAGAACATTATTTTTGTCGTTCTGCTCGTAGCTTGAAACTGAAAATTTCGGCCGCGCGCCAAATCATCCCGCCGCATCCATTCGAAAATCCCGTGACCAGTTTTACCCTTTTAACCCTGGTCCGGAAGCTACAACCCACCGACCATGGAGTGCTCATTCGGTAACAATGAAATATCTTGCCTAGATCCCGAACCCTCCCCACAGGCCCACACCCACCCACCAACCATTCGCCCCATTAGCTCAAAAATACTCTCACACGCCAAAGCTCTGACTCTCTACAATACTAGATCTGCTTCGCCGCCGGCATACTCCTCCACAGCCTAGCCTTATCGTGTTGGCTGTCCACCCACCTGATCCGCTCCCCCGCCGCCCTCGCCACCGACGGATCTGCTTCACCGCCGACCTCGCCACCGACGGATCTGCTTCACCGCCGACCTCGCCACCGACGGATCTGCTTCACCGCCGACCTCGCCACCGACGGATCTACTTCACCGCCGACCTCGCCACCGACGGATCTGCTTCACCGCCGACCTCATCCACAGCGTAGCAATCAACGCCTTTCCTGTCGACGCACCGGATCCTCTCCAACGGAGCCGGGTCTACTTCACCGCGGCCCCCCTCTCCACAGAAGCCGATCTATTCCACCGACTACCTCGGCGCAGCGGCTGTATCAACTTCACCGAATCCCTTGCCATCCAACCATATCTGCTTCACTAACGCCCGCTTCTACTGAAACAGGGTCGACTCATCGTCTCCCGCGTTCACCGCCGCTGGAATGCAAGTTGCCGCCCCCGTCCACCCCGCCGCAGCTTGGTTAGTACGCTGGCCCGTTAGATCGCGGTGTTTCTTTAGCCATGTTTTGTGTAGTTATTTGCATATCTCATATGCCATTAACTTTCTTGATGTGTTACTCCGCACGAAGTTCGTTTAAATATTGTACAGTACAAAAGCATTATTCGGTCGCTACCATCCTGTTCATTCTACTGACACCTGTGTGCATCCACATATTTATAGCCTTATACCCATTCATTTGCTGCCAACTGTTTTTGTACTGCATGCTATTCCTTTTATAGTCATGCTATGGGCATTTCCAATCTGGTTGTTCTTATACCACGTCATTAGCTCACCACTAGCCGCTAGCTGTTTTCTCGTGCCTGCTATTCTCACACTGCTTTTATAATCATGCTATGTGCATTTCCAATCTGCTTGCTCTTATACCTCGTCTTTAGCTTATAGCTATTTTTTTTCCATGAATGCTCCTGTCGCACGCCTTGTATAGTTATTGCTGCGTGCATGTCCGGTCTTTGTATTATCGTAGACTAACTTGTCAATGTTATTTTTCCTAGGGATTGATCATGCGAACCACTTATTAGAATATCCAACATTAACAGCAGGGACGCTAGGGAAGGTTGGAATCTGAGTTCTTGGTTGGTAATTTTGGCAGTTTACTTCCGTTATTATCTATAACCTATTGTTGCGGTCAGAAACCCACCGGCGGGCAGCGACGGGCAACACAGTAGAGCCGGGAATCTCCCAGGACTGCGGCTGGCCCTGGTCCCTCCGAGCGACGGCCCGCAAAGCCTCGGCACGCACGTCCGATGCTGGTGCAAGGGCGTGCCACCTGACCTATGAAAGGATCGTATGCCGCACCTAGAGGGGGGGGGGTGAATAGGTGCTAACCAATTTTTAGTTCTTTTTCAAATTAGGCTTGACACGAAAGGTAAATTCTCTAGATATGCAACTAAGTGAATTTACCTATATGACAAGGATATCAACTAAGCAAGGTATAGCTACGCAATAGTAGATAGAGTGGGATAGAGGTAACCGAGAGTGTAGCACGCGATGACACGGAGATGATTCCCGTAGTTCCCTTCCTTTGCAAGAAGGTACGTCTACGTTTGGAGGAGTGTGGTTGCTACGCAAGCCAAACCAACAGCCACGAAGGCTTCACTCGGATCTCCTGTGAGCAACGCCACGAAGGCCTAGCCCACTTCCACTAAGGGATTTCCTCGAGGCGGAAACCGGGCCTTTACAAAGTTCTTGGGGCACACATCCACAACCAAATTGGAGGCTCCCAAATCTGTAACAATACAACAATCAACAACAACACATCAACAACAAATCAACTAGGGAACCAAATAGGAACACTAGCATGAGATCCCTCAAACAAGAGAGGGGAAATGAAGAACGCTTCGGTGAGGATGTAGATCGGTGTCTTCTCCTTCGAATCTCCAAAGATCAAGAGCTTTGGTTGGGGGAGGAAGGAGATCTTGCAAATCTTGACTTTCTTGAGGTGGCTCTAATGGAGGTGGCTTGGCAGATTTCTTGTGTAATGATTGAGCAAGCAACCAAGGTAGAAGAAGGGGGTATTTATACCCCTCTCGAAATTGAGCCGTTGCTTGCTTCCGGGGGGCCGGATAATCCGGTCTAAGTAGGGGCCGGATAATCCGCCCCCCCGGATAATCCGGCCTCCAGAACAAAAGCGTGACATTGTCCGGCCAATTATCCGGCCCATGTACTGATTCACATTTCTTCCAGTCCTTAGCCAAAAACGAGGGGCCGGATATTTCCAAAATATCCGGCCCGGATAATCCGGCCCCGGTACAATACCGGGACATTATCCGGGCAAATGTCCGGCCCCCCTACTGCGCTGCTTTCCCTCGAAGACTTAGCCAAAATCAGGGGGCCGGATATTTCAAGAATATCCGGCCCGGATTATCCGGCCTGACCAAACTTTTCCTGTTAACTTTTGACAGACCGACCAAGTCCAACACACGCAAATAAGAAACTATGTAATCCCTGTACCACTTAATCAAACATTAGTGTATCACATATATTGACATCAAACACACAAAACATAATGCAAGAGATGTTCTTTCAATCTCCCCCTTTTTGGTGTTTGATGACAATATACGGATTTGCCAAGGAATCACAATAGAGACAAGCATGATGGCAAGACATAGAGGCACTCCCCCTACATGTGTGCATATAAGTAATTTGCATTTGAATACAAATACACAACACATAGGAGTATGGTGCCTCAACACAAGAGATATCCAACATGAGCTCTAACAAAAGACATTGACACATATGAAGTTGAGATAGGAAGCAAGAAATCATACCCATGTGTAGATATATAATGCGGAGATATAGCATCACACACAATGTAATATCCTTGATCTCAACAAATAGAAATCCGAAAACCATAACAATGTCTCACACCACATAGCACATAGTTTTGAACGGCACACAAACAAACCAAATAGTTCAACTAAAAGGGGAACACAAGCAATATAAGAATGATAAACGCATATGCTTGTGCCCAAACCATGCAAATCCCCGAGAATCCTAATAGAACACTTCTCCCCCTTTGGCATCGAGACGCCAAAAAGGGGACAAGCGCGATGCTACACGTCCCATGAGAATCACTCGGAGGCATCATCATCATCGGACTCGTATGGCACTTCCTCTTCTTCTTCTTCCTCATCAGTGTCAGGTGCATCCGGAGAGCGGCGAGAGGTGTTGGACCTTTGAAGGCAATCATCAAGATCACTCCATGGAACCTGTCGCTGAGTGCCAACCACTGTAACCCTGGTGAGCTGGAGGCTGAGGCGGGGGTCCTTGATCACCACTAAGCTTGTGAAGAATAACCGCCTGAGTATGCTTAATCTCAGAGCGCTCTCGGCTAGCTGCATAGTTCTCCTTATGGATCTCAATGTTCATGCAAAGGATATGGCGCTGGAACCAACTAAGCCGGGTCACTTGCTTCCTCATAGCTGGGACATCATGATGACGAGCAGGAGCAAAACCACTAGAACGAGCATCTCCCATGAAGGAGTCGGGAGCGAGGAACAGTCGAAGAGGCGGCTTAACCTTGTAGGCCTTCTTGACATGGTGCGTCACCAACGGGTACCCACTCAAATCTTCACCAACCACAGCCACGATGTTGTTGATGAGAAGCTGGATGTAGGGAGCATAGGGTATGGAGGTCCGGGAGACCATGGCATCATGGATCTCATGGAAGATAAAATCCATGATATCAAGAGTGAAGTTCCGTTCCTCATTTCCATCACGAGCACACTTATAGCTGAGGTGCATAAGGTTCACAAGGACTCCCCGGAGAGCATCATTGTTACCACCACTTGGGCAAATGGTTGACCGAAAGAACCGAAGCAGCTGATTGTAAATGGGAAGCAGCCCCTTAGTATAACCAATTTTCCCTGCTGAGGTATAGAGCTGCGCAAGAGCATTCTTATCTATCGGTTGTGGTCCATGAAGACGACGACCCCCCTCAACAGGAACTCCAAGAAAACCAGCAAATTGGCGTAGAGTGGCACTGCAGTGGGAGGAGCCAGTCATCCATTCCAAAGTGTGTTCCTCATCTTTCTTGATTGCCAAAGTGGCAAAGAATTGCTTCACCAAAACTGGGCTATAGTCACATTGAATCTTCATGATATCATGCAAACCCAACCTTCCGGCTACCCAGATGGCATCTTCAAAGTGATTGTTTTCAGCCAGAATGTCCACATCAATAGCTTGCATGGGTCTCAGATTCTTCATGGGCTCATAGATGTCCTTGTAGATGAATTCCTGCTCAATGCACCGGTATCTCCTGCCCTCAATCTCTTCATCCCTTGGGACATCTTCATACCGAGTTCTTCATGCGAATAGCGGAATAGGACACTGGGTCCATGGCCTTGTAGTTCTCCCTCTCTCCCTTGTTCTTCCGCCTTGAGGAGACGGACTTGCGAGGTGCATTGGTTGCAAACTCGTCACTTGATCGATCATGCCTTGAGCGTCTCCGACCACCCGAGAAGCACCACCGTGAGAAGCAAAGGCGGGTAGCAAAGGAAAGGTAATGCTCATGAGTCATGTAAGATATGGTAATATACTCGAGAAGCATGCAAATAAGTCGGTACAAATCTAGACATGATAGATTGAAGCAAACTGCAGCGGCGATGAAGCTCCGGGCCGGATAATCCGGGGTCCCACGGGGCGGATAATCCGGCCTGGCCGGATAATCCGGCCGGCTCGGGGGCGGATAATCCGGCCCTTCGAGATGTGCAGTATTTCCAATCAAAAACATGTCTAAGACTAGATCGGCCTCATAGCATGCAAGAGGAGTACACTACACACGATTTGGAACAACTAGACACCAATTCCACCAAGAAAATAGCACATATAAAACACAACATCTAGGGATAGAGATTGTGAATCATACCCACATCCATTGTGGAAACCGCTTGGAGGAGAAGGTAGCTAGGGAGGAGATCCACCCGATCCACCCAAGAACTCCGAGAGGGGCGGACGGAGCGACTCCGGCGAGGAGGAGGAACTCCGGCGGCTTGAGGAGGAAGAAGGGGGCGCGTGGGGGAACTGATTGGAGTGCCAACCGTTCACCCCGCGGCCTCCCTTAGTCTTCCCGCAAAACGCCCAGGCCGGATAATCCGGCCCATAGTGAGGCGGATAATCCGGCCCGGCCGGATATTCCGGGGCGCCAGGGGGGCGGATTATCCGGTGTTCTGGAAGATTCCAGAATACCGTAAATCCAGCCTATCTTTAGTTGGATATTTGCGAAACCATATGTGATGCAATAAACTATCACGCCACATATGAGATGCATATTTACCAATAAGATGGGGCAACCTAGATCATCCGACCGAGAAACCTCAAACTCCAAGTTTTTACCAAACATGACAAATGAGCAAGATGGAAGTGGCTTATTGGAGAGAGTAGGCTTAGGTTTAGAGGGTTCAAACTGTTAATGGTACATGATCACTCAAGTTTGCAAGATATGAGCAAATAAGGCCAAACTTGAGTGATTTCCCATAAGAACATGGAGTTGTCAAATAAGAGGCAATAAGATCCAAATAACTCCAACTCTTCACAAAGAAGAGTGTGGTGGCCTAGACCACCATATATGAGTGTTGTGGCATGGCACCGCGAAGATATATCTTGGGTCCAAGCCACTACTCATCATTGAAGCTCACATATCAACATATGATATAAAGAGAATGATTTCTTAATGTTGGCATTATGGGGGAGGGATAGCTCAATAATTTAAACCGCACTCCCCCTATTTCCATGCCCACATCTAAACCAAATAAAGTTTTGAGACGAAAGTGTGTTTGCAAGATGGTCAAGCTATACTCCTTGAATCAATGATATTTAGCTCATTCCTCAAATAAGAGAACCTTGCTTCATCAAGAGGCTTCGTGAATATATCGGCAAGTTGATCTTTGGTAGGAACATAGATAAGCTCAATATCACCCCGGGCAACATGATCCCTAATGAAATGATTCCGGATCTCAATATGCTTCGTTCTTGAATGTTGCACCGGATTATAGGCAATCTTGATGGCACTTTCATTGTCACATAATAGAGGCACTTTGTCACAAATGACACCGTATTCCTTTAAAGTTTGCCTCATCCATAACAATTGAGTGCATCCACTTGCGGCGGCAACATATTCGGCTTCGGCGGTGGAGAGAGATATACAATTTTGCTTCTTAGAAGACCAACATACCAAGGACCTACCAAGGAATTGGCAAGCCCCGGAAGTTGATTTCCTATCATCCTTGTCACCCGCCCAATCCGCATCGGTATAACCATTGAGAATAAAACTTGAGCCTTTGGGGTACCAAATACCATATCTTGGGGTATCAACCAAATATCGAAAGATTCTTTTGAGAGCCATCATGTGGCTCTCTTTAGGAGAAGCTTGATACCTTGCACACACACCAACACTCAACACTATGTCCGGTCTAGATGCACAAAGGTAAAGCAAGGATCCAATCATGGAGCGATATACCTTTTGATCCACCTCTTTACCATTGGGATCTAGTGCAAGATGACATTTGGTAACCATAGGAGTGGCCACACCCTTCATCTCGGTCATCTTGAACCTCTTGAGCATGTCTTGGAGATATTTTGCTTGGTTGATGAAGGTTCCTTCCCTCAATTGCTTGATCTCAAACCCAAGGAAGAACTTCATCTCTCCCATCATAGACATCTCAAACCTATCGGTCATAAGCTTTGAGAATTCATCATTGAAAGCTTTGTTAGTAGATCCAAATATAATATCATCAACATATAATTGGCAAACGAAAAGCTCCCCATTGACCCTCTTAGTAAAAAGAGTGGGGTCGATTAGCCCAACATCAAACCCACGGTCTACCAACAATTCCTTAAGGTGCTCGTACCAAGCTCTAGGAGCTTGTTTGAGACCATAAAGTGCTTTATCAAGCTTGTAGACATGGTTAGGAAAGTTGAGATCCTCGAACCCGGGGGTTGCTTAACATAAACCTCTTCATGCAAAGGACCATTAAGAAAAGCACTTTTCACATCCATTTGTTGTAACTTAAAGTTATGATGCGAAGCATAAGCAAGAAGGATACGGATGGACTCAAGGCGAGCCACGGGAGCATAGGTTTCTCCAAAGTCAATACCCTCAACTTGAGAGAACCCTTGAGCCACCAATCTTGCCTTGTTCCTCACAACATTTCCAAACTCATCTTGCTTGTTCTTGAAAATCCATTTAGTGCCTATAACATTGCGGCACTCCTTAGGCTTCTTTACTAGAGTCCACACTTTGTTGCGCTTGAAGTTGTTGAGTTCTTCATGCATAGCTTCCAACCAATCCGAATCTTCAAGGGCTTCAAATACTTTCTTGGGTTCCACTAAGGAGATATAAGCATGATGATGGCTAAAGTTCGCCAATTGCCTTCTTGTGGAAACCTTTGCCCTTACATCACCAAGAACCTTGTCATGAGTGTGTCCACGAAGCTCGAGGTTCCTATCTCTTCTTGCTAGACGACGGGCCTCGATCTCCTCCTTGGTCTTTCTAGGCCTTGGAGGTGTCACTTGATCAACTTGATCATTTGGGTCCCCGTCTTGACCTTCAACTTGAGCTTCCTCAATTACTTGGGGTTGCTCAACATCATGTGCTTGATCTTGGACATCATTTGGTGCGGAGCAAATATCAAATGGATACTCGTCGGAACCATCATGAATTCTTGGTTGATCTTGACCTTGATCTTGTCCTTGATCTTGCACACTAGAGGGAGGGTTTTGTTCTTGTTCTTGGGTTGGTGCATCATTTGCTTCACTTGATGGGGTTTGTTGATGTTGAGAAGATGAGGGCTCCACCGTGGTAGAGCATAGTTCTTCCCGAGACGCCACACCGTGTCCCTCAATGGGGCGGAAAAATCCCACACCCATTCTTACTATGGCATCTTGAGGTATTTCATCACCTGCACAAACATCAACTTGCCCCACTTGGGAGCCATCATTTTCTTCGAACTTCACACTACAAGATTCAATGATAATCCCGGAGGATACATCAAAGATTCTATAAGTGTGAGATTCGGCACCGTAACCAACAAATATACCCTCCAAAGCTTTAGGAGCGAATTTAGATAAACGAACTCCTTTGATTTTGTAGAAACACTTACACCCGAACACCTTGAAGTATGAGATATTAGGCTTGTTCCGGTGAGTATTTCATATGGAGTCTTGTTCAAGCCCTTGCGGAGATAGAGCCGGTTGGAGGAGTGACAAGCGGTGGAGATGGCTTCGGCCCAAAAGTTATAGCGGGATTTATACTCCGCCATCATAGACCTTGCCATATCCATAAGAGTCCGGTTCTTCCTCTCCGCAACACCATTTTGTTGAGGGGTGTAAGCAGCGGAATATTGATGACGAATCCCCTCATCACTAAGAAAATCATTGAGTGTGTAGTTCTTGAACTCGGAGCCGTTGTCACTTCTTATTGCCATAATGAGGAGGTTGTGTTGGCGTTGCACCTCGGTAGCAAAGTCAATGAATATTTGTTGAGTCTCATCTTTCGTCTTGAGAAAGTAGACCCAAGTGTATCTTGAGTAGTCATCGACAATCACCAAGCAATGTTTCTTCGCACCAAGACTTGCATGAGTAACGGGACCAAAGAGATCCACATGAAGGAGCTCCAAGATCCTCTTGGAAGAGATAATGGTCTTGCTTGGATGCGGAGAGTCATGCATTTTGCCTTCAACACAAGCCCTACAAACACGATCTTTGGCAAAAGACACATTTTCCATTAGTCCCACAATATGGTTCCCCTTGTGAAGACTTTGCAAAGTTCTCATGTTGACATGGGCTAGGCGGCGATGCCACAACCAACCCACGTCCGCCTTTCCGAATAGGCACATCGCACTTGACGTGGTGGTCCCCGAAAAGTCCACCACATACAAGTTGTGTTCGCGATACCCAACGAAAGCGACTTTTAGAGTCTTGCTCCACAAGAGGACCACAATATCATTATCAATAAAGACGGCGAAACCCATCTTGCCAAGGGCGGAAACGGAAAGCAAATTGTAACCAAGGGTTTTGACAAGCATGACATCCACAAGAGTAATGTTGTGTGCAACCACAACCTTGCCAAAACCCAATACCTCGGATGTAGAATTATCGCCAAAGGAGACGGTGATATCATTAATGTTAGGCCTCAACTCCTTGACGAGGTTCTTGCCGCCGGTCATATGACTTGTACATCCACTATCAAGTACCCATTTTGAACCTCCGGCGGCATAGTCCTACATGAGATCAATTCTTGGATTTAGGTACCCATTTTGCAATGGGTCCTCTTTTGTTAGCAACAAGGGTCTTTGGGACCCAAATAGACCAAGCAACATAACCATCATATGGGCCAACATATTTAGCATAAACATCACCATAATAATCTTTAAATAAAACATAGTGAGGGTTAGCAATTCCCGCATCATCATCATTCATGGTTTTGCCCTTGGAGGCTTCACCATTGGTGACGTCTTTCTTCTTTTCTTGTGCGGGCTTGGCCTTTTGCTTGTTTGCCTTCTTTGCCTTGGCATTAAAACCAAGGCCCTCCTTCCCATTGTTTGATCTTTGCTTACTCAAAAGATCATCCAAAGAAAGGTTACTTTGGGGAGAGGAGGCCTTAGCAAGTTCATCCTTCAACCTAGCATTTTCCTCAACAATATTTGCATGATCACATAGAGGAGTAGAGGAACTAGGCACATCATATGTAGCAAGCCTAATTTGAAGTTGCTCAAACGACTTGGATAGGAGAGTGTATTCACTCTTCAAAGCTTTGTGAGCTTTGTCTAGTTCATCTAGATCCTTCACAAGTTTCTCATGATCAACCCCAAATTGGGCCTTTTCCTTTGTAAACACTTTATTCTTAGCCCTAGCAAGATCTCTAGCTTTAGTGAGCTTGTTAATTTTATCTTGAGGCTCTTCAATATTTTCTAACCTCTCTTCAAGAGAAGCTATGGTTTCTTGACATTCCTCAAGAGCATTTTTAAGAGCATGGATTTCGAGAGAGTCTTCTCTCTCTATTTGACCCTTTTTCTCAAGCATAGCACTTTGTTGAGCTAAACGAATCATGAGGTTTGAAACATGCTTTTTAGTGTTACCTTGTAGGTTGAGAATGAAATCATCAAAATCTAGCATTTCTTGTTTCACTTTTAGACTAGCATCATCAACCCCTAGTTCACTAGATATGTTAGGAATAGAGGGGTTGGGAGATGATACCTCGGAGGATTTAGCCATGAGGCAACTTTCTTCCTCCACAAGGATGACCTCATTGGGGGATTCACTTGGTGATGAAGAGTTAGTGGAGAGGGAGGCAAGAGCGACCAATCCATTGGAGGATGCATCTTCTTCATCATCAACATCATCATCTCCGGAGGTATACTCTTCTTGAGTTGATAGCACGATGGATGTGTCCAAGGAGGACCTTGCCATGAAGCAATGTGCATTCTTGATAGGAGGGTTCTCATTGGGAGATTCAAAGAGAGATGAAGAGGGTATGTTGGTGGTGACGATGGCGGCCAATTCCTTTGAGCTTTCTTCATCTTCATCACCACTAGAACTTTCAACTTCATCGGATGAATATTCTTCCCTTGTTACTAGCACAACTCTTGAGGGCCTCTTGCCCTTCTTGGTCTTGTTGTTGTAGAACTTCTTGTTGGGGGCTTTTGAATACTTGCCCTTGGTGTCCTTGCTCTTGTCCTTGGGAATGAGCCTTCCATTATGAAGCTCTCTATTTTCATAGGGGCATTCGGCAATGAAGTGGCGCTTGTCATCACAATTGTAGCAAGATCTTGTCTTTGGACCAAAGCTAGTGAAACCACTTTTGTTGTTCCGCTTGATGTTGTCTTCCTTGGCCTTGGAGGGATCAACCCAAAAGGATTTTGCATGGAAGGCCATGTGATCATGGTAGTGGCATTGCAAATCTTCCGGATAGGACATACTCCACGATGCCCTATAAGATTCTTGAGGAATCACTTCTTCACCGGAGTTGACCACCAAGGCAAGATTGGAACCTTTTGCCATTCCAAGAGCACGATTGCGAGAGTCATGAGAGGTTTCTTCAAGCACCTTGAGAGCTTGCATCTCGTGCACGACTTGTTGAGAGGTGAGAGAGGAATAGCATTCCCTTCCCACAAGAGTCTTGACATCAATGGGAGCAAATGGCATCATGCATTCAATGTACTTCTCCTTGATCCAAGAGTCATTGATGTGGGTGGCACCAATAAGCCGGAAGGCATCGGCAACCGTGACAAGTCTTCCATACATGAGTTCATGATCTTCATCCGGTAGCCTCAAGAATCCTTCGGCTTTATTCTTAAGAGCATTATACTTGTTCCTCCTTGTGCTCTCACTTCCAATGCAACTAGCGGCCAAGCCGTCCCAAGCTTCCTTGGCGGTGGTGTAGTTCCGGACACGATGCAATTCCGGTGTCCCCACACTAGTTTGAATCATGTGAAGGGCGGTGTTGTTGAGTTGACTATCAATTGCTTCTCTTCTAGTCAACTTGTCGGGGTTGTATGGCTTGAAGCCCTCCAAGATGATTCTCCATAGTTCATTGGAGGCACTACAAACATGAGAGCGGAACTCAAATTGCCAAGTATCGAAATTATCAACGGAAAACTTAGGTGGGTCGCCCGAATGTTTAAATGGGGATGGGGAACCGGTATATCGGGAGATAGGAAAGGTGGAGCTACTCGATTGTAGCTTTCACCTCCACTAGTTCCCCTAGGAGATGCACTTGTAGATTTGAGAGTGTTTAAGTTATCACCATCCACGGGTTTGGTAGATGAGGGTAAGTCCGAAGCCTCTCCATCATCTAACGCACCCGTGGCTTTTACCTCTACACTAGGAGCCTTGGGAGGGGCCGGAGCCAAAAGCTCGGCAATCATCTTTTTCATGCTTTCCATTTGGGCTTCCATGGAGGACTTCAATGAATTGAAGTCTTCCACGGAGACCGTTTGGGCGGCCCCTACCGAGGGCACCTCGTCCGGCATACTCTTAGGCGGTTAAGCCCGAAATAAGAGCCGAGGCTACGATACCAATTGAAAGGATCGTATGCCGCACCTAGAGGGGGGGGTGAATAGGTGCTAACCAATTTTTAGTTCTTTTTCAAATTAGGCTTGACACGAAAGGTAAATTCTCTAGATATGCAACTAAGTGAATTTACCTATATGACAAGGATATCAACTAAGCAAGGTATAGCTACGCAATAGTAGATAGAGTGGGATAGAGGTAACCGAGAGTGTAGCACGCGATGACACGGAGATGATTCCCGTAGTTCCCTTCCTTTGCAAGAAGGTACGTCTACGTTTGGAGGAGTGTGGTTGCTACGCAAGCCAAACCAACAGCCACGAAGGCTTCACTCAGATCTCCTGTGAGCAACGCCACGAAGGCCTAGCCCACTTCCACTAAGGGATTTCCTCGAGGTGGAAACCGGGCCTTTACAAAGTTCTTGGGGCACACATCCACAACCAAATTGGAGGCTCCCAAATCTGTAACAATACAACAATCAACAACAACACATCAACAACAAATCAACTAGGGAACCAAATAGGAACACTAGCATGAGATCCCTCAAACAAGAGAGGGAAATGAAGAACGCTTCGGTGAGGATGTAGATCGGTGTCTTCTCCTTCGAATCTCCAAAGATCAAGAGCTTTGGTTGGGGGAGGAAGGAGATCTTGCAAATCTTGACTTTCTTGAGGTGGCTCTAATGGAGGTGGCTTGGCAGATTTCTTGTGTAATGATTGAGCAAGCAACCAAGGTAGAAGAAGGGGGTATTTATACCCCCTCTCGAAATTGAGCCGTTCGTTGCTTCCGGGGGCCGGATAATCCGGTCTAAGTAGGGGCCGGATAATCCGCCCCCCGGATAATCCGGCCTCCGAGAACAAAAGCGTGACATTGTCAGGCCAATTATCCGGCCCATGTACTTGATTCACATTTCTTCCAGTCCTTAGCCAAAAACGAGGGGCCGGATATTTCCAAAATATCCGGCCCGGATAATCCGGCCCCGGTACAATACGGGACATTATCCGGGCAAATGTCCGGCCCCCTACTTGCGCTGCTTTCCCTCGAAGACTTAGCCAAAATCGGGGGCCGGATATTTCAAGAATATCCGGCCCGGATTATCCGGCCTGACCAAACTTTTCCTGTTAACTTTTGACAGACCGACCAAGTCCAACACACGCAAATAAGAAACTATGTAATCCCTGTACCACTTAATCAAACATTAGTGTATCACATATATTGACATCAAACACACAAAACATAATGCAAGAGATGTTATTTCAACCTATACCTGGTCAGGAAGGTGTTTGATGATGCCTCGCTTAGTTTCCTGCATGGCATACACGTAAACATTAAATATGAGCCTCGATCGGCTCTCAGGTTATCCTGTGAATCGGCTCAAGGAGCCGATCCACCCATGATGCGTACGAGGTGTACGATCAGATGGTGGTCCTACTTGATCAAAACAAAGCTAAAAATACCTACTACGATTTAGGGTTTTCACCGCATAATCGGAACATCCTACTCGTGATTGAGCCTGGCGGCCACGCACGGTGATCGTAAACCAACCCTAGACAAGGCCTAAAAACCAACACGAAGTTGATCCTCGGAACATCCTGTCTAGGGCTAGCAAACTACACCCTACGCGCCACCGGATCCTTCAACCCGTTTGTAAGGCCTAACAATGCAGATATTAAACTAATCCTTGAAGAACAAGGAGCAATCATAACGGATCGGATCTACTAAATAATGATCCAGCGGGGTGCCGCCCTTACACCCAAGATAGGTGTAAGGGCGGCTAGATGCCAAAGGGTCGCACGACGATAGCATATGATACGATGAACAATGCTAACCCTAAAACATCTATGATAACTACGTTGCTCGCCATCAAAAAGGCTTCAGTACGAGCAACGCATGAACGCCGAATAAACGTGTGCTCCCTAGATCGCAAGATGCGATCTAGGCAGCATGATGCTTACCCGGAAGAAACCCTCGAGACGGGGGAGTTGGCGATGCGCCTAGATTGGTTTGTGGTGAACGTGATTGTTGTTTATTCCATAAACCCTAGATACATATTTATAGTCCAAGGGACTTTCTAATTCAGGCATGCACCTAACCGTGCACGGGTTAAACTCTAACTTCTAAACTCAGATGCGATCTACTATAATACAAATACACGGGCAATCTAGCCTAAACCCTTCGCGTAAGGCCGCTTCAAAGATGCTTCACGTGTAATCTTCTAAGCCCATCTCACTTACGGCCTATCTCCTGATTTGGCCAAAATCTGGTGATAACACATGCCCCCCTGGTTTTGGTAATGATAATTTCAAAACCACTCTGTTTTTCCTTCGAAGGGTCATGTCGTGGCAGAGCAGAACCGTCGCAGTATTTTTCATCATGACGACTTGCCTTCCCAACTTCTCTGCACGATTTGACAGTTTTGGCACCACATCCTCGAAAACTGCTCGAACATTAAACCTCCACTCCATCTCCTTTTATTTAACCGCATCGAACAGTTCTCCTCTTCATCCCCTTCGCATTAGCACTCCAAAAGCCCTCCTGCGCCACCATGTCTTCTTCTTCCTCCGCCTCATCGGGTCTTTCCATCGAGTCCTCTTCCTCCCGCGAGCCGACGCCGGAGCGGAACCCGGAGGAGGCCCATGCGGCCAACACCCGCCGCGCCATCGAGGCCGGGGACGAGGCGAGCCACGACTTCTCCATCTGGTCTGAGGACGATAAGTCCTCGACCGACGGGGAGAGTGACCTCCGCTCCCTCGCCAACGGGGAATCGGAGGAGGAGAGCGACGACGATCGCCTCCCCTGGGACGGCTTCACCTCCCCCGAAGAGGAGGAGAAGGAGGAGGAGGAGGACGACAGCTCCTCCGACGAGCCGCCGGCCAAGCGCTTCTGCCCCTGGCCCGGGAACCTCAGCGACTTCGACAGCGACGACGACGACGCTGACGAGGAGGACGAGGACAACGAGGGTCCTGCCGGCGGTCGCTACAGCAGCGACGACGAGCCGGCCGGGAGCAGCGGCGACGACGACGATGATGACGAGGGCAGCAATGGCCCCTAGATAGGATCTTTAGCACAGGGCCAGTAGTAGTAGATGGGGCAATGTATCCCCTAGTAATTCCTTTTGAGGGCAATCAGCTCCTTATGTAAGAAATCTCGTTTATCAATGAAGAATTTCCCCAACTTGATTTTGCCGATTTCCTTTATGCTAATGCTCAATGAGCCGATGGCAACGCATCGGTCCCTCATAATCCGCCCTTCATCTTTTCGACTAAGGAGTGACCGTAAACTTGGTCAATGTCCAATAAGCCGATGTCAACGCATCAGTCCTTCATTTTTTCGACCGATGACTTTGAGTTCTGGTGGACAATGTGGAAGACCAATGCCTTCAAGAGAGCCCCAGAACCGCTGCTGAAACGACTCGACGCTGAAGCCGATACTTCTGAAGAACAGACGTCACCTGCTCGCAAATCTCCTCAGTGATACTTTATAACCCTGCTCCGTTCCTTTGAAGAAGATTATAATGGAGGGCCAACCGATAAAATCTCAATCGGCTTCTTAAGAACAGGGTATCTACCAAGTCAGTTGCCCCCCCGAGCCTCAGTCAAGGCGAGAACAGCAGTGAGCCAGCCAAATGGCCTACCATCGGCTTCCAAGTTATAATGTATAGCCAGCCGATTCTAACAAAATCGGCTCCCCAAAGCGAGAAACCTTCAGGGTGAGCTGCCCCCCGAGCTTCTCCAGTTCAATTCTTGAGTCTTGCTGATCAGATCGGCTCATCATCTTTGGCAGGCTGATGCAACTTCCGGTGAGGATGTTTTGAATTTCTGATGCCCTCCAAACTCTGGACGTAACAACCTCTGAAAGTGACATCGACCAAGTCGCTACCTTGGTTCACCCCAGGCAAAACGTCACAGCCGATTGATTCGTCATCGGCTGTTCTCATGCTCCTTAATCCTGATCTGCACGCTTATACTGGCACTGCTGAACTCGAAGATTTGCAGAAGGAGTTGGAGGCCTTGAAAAGGAGTTCATCCAGTAGAGCCTCTCCTTGTAACTCGACAACTGCTCCATTGAGCCTCTGCTTATAACAGCTGTACCTCTTGAGTCGATGCGCAAACATCGGCTGTGTATCATGAATTTTTTTTTACGGGCCGATTTTTCCTATCGGCCCCCAATGTTTCACTGCACATGTATCACACATGTTCATCTGATTAGGTGCCCCCCGAGCCGATTCTGCCAGGTATCTGCTGATATCGGCTCTATGGTCAGCCAAGGCACTATATGTGAACATCGGCTCGGTTAGGAACAGTGTTGACTTCTTCCAGCTCATCCGCCGACGCAAACCCACTGCCCGTTAGATCGACGTTGAACACAGGCAGAACACATGGTGAGGATAATTTTGGCCGATTGCTAGAATCGGCCTCCATATTGATTGCATTGCTCAATGAAGGTTTTGCAATGTTCCTCCATAGATCCTTGGGGCCGATCACATGGATCGGCATCGCCACGTTTGTCCATAGATGTTGCTCTTGTTACACAGTCAGGCCGGTGGATAGAACCAGCCTAACCCCGTCCTTTGTCACATCGATGCGCTCACAGTCGTCCAAATTGATGCCTGAGAGTGGCTCTTGGCCTGATGTCTCCCAAACGTTCATGCCAGCCGTTGAAATCTCGGCTGAATCATCTTCGTGGACGACTTCTACTTCATCTCCATCCCACTGTATTAGGCATTGGTGCATTGTGGATGGAATGCAACAGTTGGCGTGGATCCAATCTCTCCCTAGCAGGACAGCATAAGTGCTCTTGCTGTCGACAATAAAGAACGTCGTAGGGACGGTTTTCCTTCCTACGGTCAGATCCACGTTCGTAACACCTTGTGCGTCGATGCTTGGCCGTTGAAATCGCTCGTTGTCACATTGGTTTTGATCAGATCCGAGCTAGAGCGTCCCAACCGACGTAGCATGGAGTATGGCATAATGTTGATCGCCGCTCCGGTGTCCACCAACGATCTTGTTGACAGGCTGCCCATTGATGTAACCTCGTAAGCACAGTGGCCTTCGCATGCCTGTAGCTTCTTTCTCGTGGCTTCTCAAAGATGACCGGCCGTGGGCCGCAGTCCAGTTGTGCTACAGGTTCTTCGTCTAATCCTGGAGCACTAAACTCCGTTGGAAGGATGAACACCATGTTTGCGCCAGCCGATGTCTCATCATCGGCTTTCTTTTGTCTGGGGCGCCACTCTTTCCTTTGTGGTCGACCTTCTTCGTCCAGGGTTCGCTGAATTTTAGCGGCCAGATCAGGCCGCGCCTTCCTCAACGTGTGCAGGTATAACCTTTCGGCTTCCTCCAAACCACGTAGTCGCTGAACCCTTTGCTTTTGGGAACGGCTGAGCCCATCAGGGCACCACCTTGGCCGATGATACTTGTCTTCTTCCTCATCATCGTCCTCTAGTTCCTCGAGATCTTCTACCCGAGCGGACTCAGCGTGCTTGTCCCGAGGCGGGAGAGGCCCTAGACGTTTGAACACAGACACGTTAGCTGCATCCTTCTTCTTTTGTTTACATTCTGGTCAGTTGCCGATTGTAGGCAATCGGCTCATTCCTGAATCCCAGCAGTGTCTGAAGAAGGGGCAGTCCCAGTGCCTATCCACGTCGTCTTGCTCTCTCGACTTTTCCTTGGCGTGGCGCTCATATCGCTCCTCGTCGCGATCACGCCGACGGTGTCTCCTGGCGTCCCTAGCTAGACGATCTCTTTCATCATCGTCGTTGTATCGCCGGCGTTGGTCGTATTGACCCACATACTTGTTGAGGAGGTGATCGAGAGAGGTCGCCGATATCTTACGTTCCTCACTTCTCCCTCTCGTGATGTAGCGCTTGCCATCGTGACGGAGCCGATCGCGTGGAGCGGCTTCCTTCGTGTCCTTGCTATGAGAGCAGCTGCCCTCATCTCCGTCCTTACCAGAGTGGTGCCCAGGTCCTACCATGTTGATATTGCACGAGAATCCTGGCTGGCACCCTCCATGGTAAGTGCACTCCACCATGTTAACGGCGGGGAAGGGGTGCGTGTCGACCTTCATGGCGTACTGGCTGAAAATTAGCCGCCCTTGTTCTATCGCCATTTGGACCTCGCCGACGCCACACCCTGCGGTCGTTGGTGGCGTGGGTGAACGTGTTATGCCACTTGCAGTATGGCTTTCCGTTCAACTCCTGAGCCGTGGGGATCTTGTGGCCTTCGGGTACCTTTAGCTGCTTCTCCTTGAGTAAGAGGTCGAAAATATGCTCAGCTTTGGTCACGTCGAAGTCAAACCCTTTTGGAGGACCTTGTGGCTTACCCATTTACATGACACGGGGCTTGCCCCCCGAGTCCATTCAGCCACTGCTACCTCTTGATCTCCCGCAGCTGTTATCACAAGATTTTGGCCAAATCAGGAGATGTGCCGTAAGAGAGATGGGTTTGAAGGATTACGCGTGGAGGATCTCTGAAGCGGCCTGACACGAGGGAATTGGGCCAGATTGCCCATATATCTGTATTATAGTAGATCGTATCTTAAATTAGAAGTTAGAGTTTTACCCGTGCACGGTTAGGTGCACACCTAAATTAGAAAGTCCCCGGGACTATAAATATGTATCTAGGGTTTATGGAATAAACAACAACCAACGTTCAACACAAAAAAATCTCGGCGCATCGCCAACTCCTTCGTCTCGAGGGTTTCACCGGTAAGCACCATGCTGCCTAGATCGCATCTTGCGATCTAGGCAGCACAAGCCTACCTACGTTGTTCATGCGTTGCTTGTGCTGAAGCCTTTTTGATGGCGAGCAACGTAGTTATCTTAGATGTGTTAGGGTTAGCATTGTTCTTCGTACCATATGCTGTCGTAGTGCAACCCTTATACATCTAGCCGCCCTTACACCTATCTTAGGTGTAGGGGCGGCACCCCGCTTGATCATAGTTTAGTAGATCCGATCCGTTACGGTTGCTCCTTGTTCTTCAAGGATTAGTTTAACATCCGCAATAGTTAGGCCTTACAAAGGGTTGGAGGATCCAGCGGCGTGTAGGGTGAAGTTTGCTAGCCCTAGACGAGGATGTTCCGGGGATCAACCTCGTGTTGGTTTTTAGGCCCTGTCTAGGATCGGCTTACGATCACCGTACGCGAGCGCGAGGCCCAATCGTGAGTAGGATGATCCGATTATGCGGTGAAAACCCTAAATCGTCGTAGATCGTTTTAACTTTATCTTGATCAAGCAGGACCACCATATATTCGGACACCTTGTACGAATCAAGGGTGGATCGGCTCTTTGAGCCGATTCACAGGATAACCTGAGAGCCGATCGAGGCTCGTATTTAACGTTTACGTGTATGCCCTGCAGGAAACTAAGCGAGGCATCATCATCCAACACCTTCCTGACCAGGTATAGGTCAGGTGGCACGCCCTTGCGATAGCATCGGACGTGTGACCAGGAGGCTTTGCGGGCCGTCGCTCTGAGGGACTGGGGCCAGCCGCAGCCCTAGTTGTTCCCGGCTCTACTGTGTTGCCAGTCGCTGCCCGCCGGTGGGTTTCTGACCGCAACACATTCTGGCACGCCCGGTGGGACCAACACCGGCGATACAAGTATGTGAGTCAGTATGACCAACGCCGGCGATACAACGACGATGATGAAAAAGATCGTCTGGCTAGGGACGACAGGAGACGTCGTCGGCATGATCACGACGAGGAGCGATACGAGCGCCACGCCAAGGACAAGTCGAGGGAGCAAGACGACGTGGATAGGCACTGGGACTGCCCCTTCTTCAAACACTGCTAGGATTCAGGAATGAGCCGATTGCCAACAATCGGCAATTGCCCAGAATGTAAACAAAGGAAGAAGGATGCAGCTAACGTGTCCGTGTTCAAGCGTCTAGGGCCTCTCCCGCCTCGGAACAAGCATGCTGAGTCCGCTCGGGTGGAAGATCTCGAGGAACTAGAGGACGATGATGAAGAAGATAAGTATCATCGGCCAAGGTGGTGCCACGATGGGCTCAGCCGTTCCAGAAGCGAAGGGTTCAGCGTCCGCGTGGGTTGGAGGAAGCTGAAAGATTATACCTGCACACGTTGAGGAAGGCACGGCCTGATCTGGCCGCCAAAATTCAGCGAACCCTGGACGAAGAAGGTCGGCCACAAAGAAAAGAGTGGCGCCCCAAGCAATGGAAAGCCGATGATGAGACATCGGCTGGCACAAACATGGTCTTCATCCTTCCAACAGAGTTTAGCGCTCCAAGATTATATGAATCACCTGTGGCACAATTGGACTGCGGCCCACGGCCGGTCATCTTTGAGAAGCCACGAGAAAGAAGTTACAGGCATCCGAAGGCCTGTACTTGCGAGGTTACATCAATGGGCAGCCTCGTCAACAAGATGTTGGTGGACACCGGAGCGGCGAGTTAACATTATGCCATACTCCATGCTACGTCGGTTGGGACGCTCCAGCTCGGATCTAATCAAGACCAATGTAACACTGAGCGATTTCAACGGCCAAGCATCTGACGCACAAGGTGTTCTGAATGTGGATCTGACCGTAGGAAGGAAAACTGTCCCTACGACGTTCTTTATTGTCGACAGCAAGAGCACCTAGGCTGTGCTACTAGGGAGAGATTGGATCCACGCCAACTGTTGCATTCCATCCACGATGCACCAATGCCTAATACAGTGGGATGGAGATGAAGTAAAAGTCGTCCACGCAGATGATTCAGCCGAGATTTCAACAGCCGGCATGGACGTTTGGGAGACATCAGGCCAGGAGCCACTCTCAGGCTTCAATTTGGACGACTGCGAGCGCATCGACGTGACAAAGAACGGGGTTAGGTTGGTTTTATCCACCGGACTGATCGTGTAACAGGAGCAAATCAATGAGCAAACGTGGCGAGGCTGATCCTTGTGATCGGCCCCAAAAGTTTATGGAGGAACATTGCAAAACCTTCATCGAGCAAGCAACGTGGAGGCCGATTCCAGCAATCGGCCAAAATTATCCTCATCGTCCATTCTGCCTGGGTTCAACATTTGATCCAACATGGAATACCTAAAGAGCCGACACCATCAATTCTCTTGACAGAATCGGCTCGGGGGGCACCTAGGTGGATAAAACACGAGGATATGAAGAAGGAGTATCTTTCAAACACCTAGCAGCCCAAGATACTTTTTGATGATGGGTATTGAAGTATGGGGGCCGATACATAAATCGGCCGTAAAAAATTCAAAAAAATTTAAGCACAGCCGATGCGCAGACATCGACTTAAGGATAGAAAGCCGATGCATGGCCATCGACTCAAGGGATACAACTATTATAAGCAGGGGTTCAGTGGAGCAGGAAGTGAGCCACGAAGAGAGACTCTAATAGAAGAGCTCCTCAATAGGTTCTTTTTCCGAGTATTCGAGTCCGCGGTATCAACTGGAGCAAGTTTGAGGGATCATGACCCTGACCAATGCCAAGAGCAGCATGAACGTGCAGATCAGGTTAAGGATGAGTTGCATAAAATCCGCCGAAGGAGAAGAGCCGATCTGACCAATAAGACGAAGAAGTGGACTGAAGAAGCTCGGGGGGCAGCTCACTCTGAAGGTTCTCTGCTCTGGGAAGCCGATTTTGTTGAAATCGGCTGGCTCTGAGGCCAATGGCGGCACATTGGGCTGACTCACCACTTTTCTCACCTTAAGTGAGGCTCGGGGGGCAGTTTGTCCTAAAGGACCCTTTGCTATAGGGAGCCGATTTTGGTGGAATCGGCTGGTGCTGCGTCATGACTTGGAAACCGATGGTGACACGTTTTGTTAGCCCACTGCTGTTCTCGCCTCAATGGAGGCTCGGGGGGCAACTGACTGCGTAGATATCTTGTTCTTAAGAAGCCGAATGAGATTTCATTGGATGGCCCTCCATCATAACCTTTTTTAAGAGGATTGGGCAGGTTTGAAGAGTATCACTGAATATCTGAATGTCCAGAGGTATCGGCTTCAGCATCAAGTCGTTTCAGCAGCGGTTATGGGGCTCTCGTTAAGGCGTTGATCTGCCTCGTTGTCCGCCAGAGCTCAAAGTCATCGGTCGGAAAAGGCGAAAGATAGATCGTGAAGGAGTGATGTTAACATCAGCTTTTGAGCATTGAGCAAGTTCACGATCACTCCGACGTCAAAAGGATGAAGAATGGATCATGAGAGACCGATGCGTTGTCATCGGCTCATTAATCATTGGCTAAGTGACGATCGGCGGGATCAGTATGGATCATGAGAGACCGGTGCGTTGTCATCGGCTCATTAAGCATTGGCTGAGTGACGATCGGCGGGATCAGTATGAAGGGAAATCGGCTAAGTTGGCATAAAGGAAATCGGCAAAATCAAATTGGGGAATTTCTTCATTGATAAACGAGATTTCTTACATAGAAGAGCTGATTGCTCTCAAAAGGGAGTACCAAGGGGATACATTGCCCCGTCTACTACTACGATCCTATGCTAAGGGTCCTATCTACGGGCCGTCGCTGCCCTCGTCGTCACCCTCGTCGCCGCTGTCGGCGCTGCTCCCGGCGGGCTCGTCGTCGCTGCTGTAGCGGCCGCCGGCGGGACCTTCGTTGTCCTCATCCTCCTCGTCGTCGTCGTCGTCGTCGCTGTCGAAGTCACTGAGATTCCCCGGCCAGGGGCAGTGGCGCTTGGCTGGCGGCTCGTCGGAGGGGTTGTCGTCGTCGTCCTCCTCCTCCTCCTCCTCCTCCTTCACCTCCTCGGAGGTGGTGAAGTCATCCCAGGAGAAGCGATCGTCATCGCTCTCCTCCTCCAATTCCCCGTCGGCGAGGAAACGGAGGTCGCTCTCCCCGTCCGTCGAGGACTTGTCGTCCTCGGACCAGACGGAGAAGTCGTGGCCGGGCTCCTTCCTGGCCGCTATGGCGCGGCGGACGTTGGCCGCGTGGACCTTCTGTGGGTCCCGTTCTGGCGTCGGCTCGTGGGAGGAAGAAGACTCGAGGGAAAGTCCCGATGAGGCGGAGGAAGAAGAAGACATGGTGTGCAGGAGGGCTTTTGGAGTGCTAATGCGGAGAGGATGAGGGGGAGAACTGTTCGGTGCGGTTAAATAAAAGAAGTGGAGGTTTAATGTTCGAACAGTTTTCTAAGAAGTGGTGCCAAAAAACTGTCAAATCGTGCAGAGAAGATGGGAGGGCAAGTCGTCATGATGAAGAATACTGCGACGGTTTTACTCTGCCACGACGTGACCCCTCGGAGGAAAAAACAGAGTGGTTTTGAAATTATCATTGCCAAAACCAGGGGGGCATGTGTTATCACCAGATTTTGGCCAAATCAGGAGATGGGCCGTAAGAGAGATGGGTTTGAAGGATTACGCGTGGAGGATCTCTGAAGCGGCCTGACACGAGGGAATTGGGCCAGATTGCCCATATATCTGTATTATAGTAGATCGTATCTTAAATTAGAAGTTAGAGTTTTACCCGTGCACGGTTAGGTGCACACCTAAATTAGAAAGTCCCCGGGACTATAAATATGTATCTAGGGTTTATGGAATAAACAACAACCAACGTTCAACACAAACAAATCTCGGCGCATCGCCAACTCCTTCGTCTCGAGGGTTTCTCCGGTAAGCACCATGCTGCCTAGATCGCATCTTGCGATCTAGGCAGCACAAGCCTACCTACGTTGTTCATGCGTTGCTCGTGCTGAAGCCTTTTTGATGGCGAGCAACGTAGTTATCTTAGATGTGTTAGGGTTAGCATTGTTCTTCGTATCATATGCTTGTCGTAGTGCAACCCTTATACATCTAGCCGCCCTTACACCTATCTTAGGTGTAGGGGCGGCACCCGCTTGATCATAGTTTAGTAGATCCGATCCGTTACGGTTGCTCCTTGTTCTTCAAGGATTAGTTTAACATCCGCAATAGTTAGGCCTTACAAAGGGTTGGAGGATCCAGCGGCGTGTAGGGTGAAGTTTGCTAGCCCTAGACAGGATGTTCCGGGGATCAACCTCGTGTTGGTTTTTAGGCCCTGTCTAGGATCGGCTTACGATCACCGTACGCGAGCGCGAGGCCCAATCGTGAGTAGGATGATCCGATTATGCGGTGAAAACCCTAAATCGTCGTAGATCGTTTTAACTTTATCTTGATCAAGCGAGGACCACCATATATTCGGACACCTTGTACGAATCATGGGTGGATCGGCTCTTTGAGCCGATTCACAGGATAACTCGAGAGCCGATCGAGGCTCGTATTTAACGTTTACGTGTATGCCCTGCAGGAAACTAAGCGAGGCATCATCCAACACCTTCCCGACCGGGTATAGGTCAGGTGGCACGCCCTTGCGATAGCATCGGACGTGTGACCGGGGAGGCTTTGCGGGCCGTCGCTCTGAGGGACTGGGGCCAGCCGCAGCCCTAGTTGTTCCCGGCTCTACTGTGTTGCCAGTCGCTGCCCGCCGGTGGGTTTCTGACCGCAACAGCAGCACCTTCATCTTCATCTGCCTCAACCAGGACCACCGCACGCTTGAATTTATCCTGGTAAACATCTGGGTGGCGCTGTTCATATGCCGACAGCCTACGCACCATGTGCGCCGATGAAGGGTAGTCCGCTTGGGAGGCCACGTCCTTGATCGATGATGAGAGACCCACCACCGCCAACTCGACCGCTTCTTTTTCACTCACATGAACCGAATAGCATCGGTTCCTAACGGTCCTGAAGCGCTGGACGTATTCCGACACCTGTTTCCCCGCGCTTCGTCGTACTTGTGCTAGATCGGCAATGCCGGCCTCGGAAGCCTCTGAGTGATACTGCACGTGGAACTGCTCTTCCAACTGCTTCCAAGTCCGGATTGAGTCTGGTGGCAGCGATGTGTACCACCCGAAAGCCGATCCTGTGAGGGACTATGCGAAGAACCTCACGCGCAGCTCGTCTGATGCTGAGATCATGCCTAGCTGTGCCAAATATCGGCTCACATGCTCGATGGAGCTGGAACCATCTGATCCATTAAACTTGGTGAAATCAGGGAGCCGATATTTGGGTGGTAGCGGGATCAACTCGTACTCGTTGGGGTACGGCTTGGAATAGCCGATTGTCCTCCTTTTCGGCATCATGCCGAACTGGTCTTTCAGGATCATACAGCTCTGATCCGCGGTGATGGCTGCAAGCGTCGAACTCTGAAGATTCGCCGAGGTGGCATACTTAGCCAGCCATGCTTGCTTTTCCAGCTCTGAGCCAACTGCAGGAGCTGAGCTCTGGAGGTTTGTCGGAGCGGCATACTTAGCTAGCCACGTCTGCTTCTCAAGATCTGTTCCCGACGTTCCTCCTGCTGTTCCGGAAGTCCCTGCTGTTACAGCCTGGTTCGAGAGGGCCCAGTTACTGCAGTCTGGCACGTATGCGCACGTATATCCGTGAGGGATCTCCTTAGGCGCCTCATGCAAGAATTGGTAGTCACTAGGGTCACCACCGATCTTGTAGACGACGTATGCCGATGAACTCGGCACTTCTGGTGCTGCCAACGCAAACGGCAGCGGTGGACGGGACTGGAGTGGCATCTCTCCTCGGTGAGTCCCCAGAGCTGGTCCTGACGGAGAATATTGATGGCTCATGATTTCCTGGATCACGCGCAGAGCGACACGCTCCAAAGTGTTCACCAGGCTCTCAGAATGTCGGTGCAGCGAATGAGCCACCATGAAGTTAATCTCTCGACGCGGCGACACGGTGCGTTCTTCCGACGGGGTGGACAGGTCCACTCCATCGAGCGCGCCTTCGGTGAGAACCCTTTCCACCTGATGCCATGTGAGCGGGTTACGTGAAAAGAGCCGATGAGGTCGGCTTCGAGGACTGCCTTGATCTCGTCATGCTTCTTCTTGAGCTCCTCGGTCGGGTCCTCGTACTTGATCGGAGTGCCTTCCGCCATCTCGGATGTAGATGGCGATGCGGTTGATGTCGACGATTGTCCCACCGTGGCGTGCCGGAATGTGTTGCGGTCGAGAACCCACCGGCGGGCAGCGACGGGCAACACAGTAGAGCCGGGAATCTCCCAGGACTGCGGCTGGCCCTGGTCCCTCCGAGCGACGGCCCGCAAAGCCTCGGCACGCACGTCCGATGCTGGTGCAAGGGCATGCCACCTGACCTATACCTGGTCAGGAAGGTGTTTGATGATGCCTCGCTTAGTTTCCTGCATGGCATACACGTAAACATTAAATACGAGCCTCGATCGGCTCTCAGGTTATCCTGTGAATCGGCTCAAGGAGCCGATCCACCCATGATGCGTACGAGGTGTACGATCAGATGGTGGTCCTGCTTGATCAAAACAAAGCTAAAACGACCTACTACGATTTAGGGTTTTCACCGCATAATCGGAACATCCTACTCGTGATTGAGCCTCGGCGGCCACGCACGGTGATCGTAAACCGACCCTAGACAAGGCCTAGAAACCAACACGAAGTTGATCCTCGGAACATCCTGTCTAGGGCTAGCAAACTACACCCTACGCGCCACTGGATCCTTCAACCCGTTTGTAAGGCCTAACAATGCAGATATTAAACTAATCCTTGAAGAACAAGGAGCAATCATAACGGATCGGATCTACTAAATAATGATCCAGCGGGGTGCCGCCCTTACACCCAAGATAGGTGTAAGGGCTGCTAGATGCCTAAGGGTCGCACGACGATAGCATATGATACGATGAACAATGCTAACCCTAAAACATCTATGATAACTACGTTGCTCGCCATCAAAAAGTCTTCAGTACGAGCAACGCATGAACGACGAATAAACGTGTGCTGCCTAGATCGCAAGATGCGATCTAGGCAGCATGATGCTTACCCGGAAGAAACCCTCGAGACGGGGGAGTTGGCGATGCGCCTAGATTGGTTTGTGGTGAACGTGATTGTTGTTTATTCCATAAACCCTAGATACATATTTATAGTCCAAGGGACTTTCTAATTCAGGCATGCACCTAACCGTGCACGGGTTAAACTCTAACTTCTAAACTCAGATGCGATCTACTATAATACAAATACACGGGCAATCTAGCCCAAACTCTTCGCGTAAGGCCGCTTCAAAGATGCTTCACGTGTAATCTTCTAAGCCCATCTCACTTACGGCCTATCTCCTGATTTGGCCAAAATCTGGTGATAACACCTATATGCATTGTTCCTTATGCAAGAGATTAACACTTGGAACCCTGCCATAGCAATGCCATTCATGCTTTACTATGTTTTTGCCTATTTGATATGCTTGTCTTGGAGCAACTGCGAAGGTGATTTGAACCTGACATTTGGTCATTCTTAATGCCAGTTTACTTTATGTGGAAAACCTTGGCATTAGCCTAGTCTAAATCTGAATGTCTGAAATTCTTAATGCACACTAATTATATATATATATTATGAGGCAACTTAATTCTTTCATGTAGAAGGATAGAGAGGGAGAGAGATATGCGACCGCGACGCTTCCGGAGGCCTCCTCTACCAGTCCCTCTGACATGGCGACAAGTTCATGATGGTCCCTGCCCCTCGCATGCCCGGTACTGGCAACACCGGAAGTGCCTTCGTCCCCGACACGTTCCCGAGTCTGGCAAACTCGCGCCGGACGTCTCGTCTTCATCGGCTTCGACAACGTCTTCTTCGGCATCGCCTCTACGACTGCCTCGACCGCGTCACCGACTTCTTCTATGTGTACTTCTGGCAAAACCGAAATATGCCTTCGTCCCCGACGTGCGCCTGGTTCTGGCAAAACTAGGGCCGCACCTCGTCCTCGACGGCTCGGACTGCATTGACTTCGGCATCGACAACCTCCACGACTGCCTCGACGCGTCTCCGTCACTCTCCTCGCGCACTACGCGCTTGCGGCTACATCGACACCGGCACCCGCCCACGACATCGACCACGGCAATCCCTCGCGCGGCTCCCTCGACCAAGGTTGCAGCACCCACGCTCTCGGCTACCTCGACATCGGCATACAGGGCTACCACCTCGCCTGCGCCTCACCTGCTTCCTCTATAGTCCAAGTATCCGCGACGCAACTCCGTCCACGACGCTCCCGCTGTGACTGCGAGGGAGTGTCAGCCTTCTGGGGTCCACTTCGGTTTATCTCCAGTCTGACCGTTCGCGACGCTACGGTTGTTCACGTCACTACCGCTACGACTGCGGGGGAGTGTTAGAGATATATTTGGTATACGTACAGTTTAGGTAGTCTAGGATAGAGATAGATCTTGTGTCTTGTCTTGCACTCCAAGATGATCCCTGTACGCCTATATATACTCGCCCATGAGGCTCAATAATACATCCATCATATTCCGCCAATCTCTCTCCCTCTCTATCCTTTTACAATATCCCTGAGATTCATTAATTAATTATATAATTATCGTGATAAATTAATTAACTTGAATTTTGACAAGTTCTCTCGAATGAAAACACATTTGATTAAGTTGCCTCATAATATATATATAATTAGCGTGCATGCATGGCCTACAATGCATTCGTGCATATATTTTATTGTATATTTGAACATATTCTTGGGGATTTCAATCTCTCTCTCGATCATCTATATATCGTTGGTGGCCCAAAAACACACATATATACGCATGCACTTTATGCGTAAAGGCGCGGGTGCCTCGATCTAATAATGTGTGTGCGCACTCGATCGATGATCCCTAAACCTTAATTAAACAACCCTAAAACCCTAAATCCCTAATCCCTAAACCTTAAATCCTAAACACCCTAAACACTAAACCCTATACCCTGGACCCTAAACCCTAACCCTAACCCTAACCCTCTGCCCTAGCTAACCCTAAACCCTAATTAAACCCTATGTATAGGCCAACGACACTTAATTGTGCATCGAGCAGCCTAGGGGTGCCTCGCGGTCCTCTAATTAAATTAATTAAATGCGCCATGCATTAACCCTAAACCATATATATGTAACTAACCCTAGATAATCAACCCTACTTAATTAAAACACATAACCCTAAACTATACTAGATATAACCCGATCTAATAAAAACATGCTCTATATATAACAGCTAGCTAGCAAACCGTAGATTAACACCAATTAAAATATACATGGCCTATATCGATCATGTTGTATAACATATCCTTGAGATTCATTAATTAATTATATAATTATCGTGATAAATTAATTAACTTGAATTTTGACAAGTTCTCTCGAATGAAAACACATTTGATTAAGTTGCCTCATAATATATATATAATTAGTGTGCATGCATGGCCTAAACACTAAACCCTAAACCCTAATCCCTAAACCCTAATCCCTAATAATCCCTAATCCATAATCCCTAAACCCTAAACACCCTAAACACTAAACCCTAAACCCTAAACCCTAGCCCTAACCCTAACCCTAACCCTAACCCTAACCCTAAACCCTAGCTAACCCTAAACCCTAAACCCTAGACCCTAAACCCTAGACCCTAGACCCTAAACCCTAACCCTAACCCTAACCCTAAACCCTAGCTAACCCTAAAACCCTAATTAAACCCTATGTATAGGCCAACGACACTTAA
>NW_025901531.1:0-37415 GCF_022539505.1 Lolium rigidum
AACATCATCGATATAGGCCATGTATATTTTAATTGGTGTTAATCTACGGTTTGCTAGCTAGCCTGCTATATATAGAGCATGTTTTTATTAGATCGGGTTATAGCTAGCTAGTATAGTTTAGGGTTATGTGTTTTAATTAAGTAGGGTTGATTAGCTAGGGTTAGTTACATATATATGGTTTAGGGTTAATGCATGGCACATTTAATTTAATTAGAGGACCGCGAGGCACCCTTGGCACTGCTCGATGCACAATTAAGTGTCGTTGGCCTATACATAGGGTTTAATTAGGGTTTAGGGTTAGCTAGGGTTTAGGGTTAGGGTTAGGGTTAGGGTTTAGGGTCTAGGGTTTAGGGTTTAGTGTTTAGGGTGTTTAGGTTTAGGGATTAGGGATTAGGGATTAGAGATTTAAGGTTTTAGGGTTGTTTAATGTTTAGGGATCATCGATCGAGTGCGCACACACATTATTAGAGGCACCCGCGCCTTTACGCATAAATTGCATGCATATATATGTGTGGTTTTTGGCCACCAACGATATATAGACGATCGAGAGAGAGAGAGATTGAAATCCCCAAGAATATGTTCAAATATACATTAAAATATATGCACGAATGCATGGTAGGCCATGCATGCACACTAATTATATATATATTACGAGGCAACTTAATCAAATATGTTTTCATTCGAGAGAACTTGTCAAAATTAAAGTTAATTAATTTATCACGATAATTATATAATTAATTAATGAATCTCAGGGATATGTTATACAACATGATCGATATAGGCCATGTATATATTATTGGTGTTAATCTACGGTTTGCTAGCTAAGCTGCTATATATAGAGCATGTTTTTATTAGATCGGGTTATAGCTAGTATACTTTAGGGTTATGAGTTTTCATTAAGTAGGGTTGATTAGCTATGGTTAGTTACATATATATGGTTTAGGGTTAATGCATGGCACATTTAATTTAATTAGAGGACCGCGAGGCACCCTGGCCTGCTTGATGCACAATTAAGTGTCGTTGGCCTATATATAGGGTTTAATTAGGGTTTAGGGTTAGGGTTTAGGGTATAGGGTTTAGTGTTTAGGGTGTTTAGGGTTTAGGGATTAGGGATTAGGGTTTCAGGGTTGTATAAGGTTTAGGGATCATCGATCGAGTGCGCACACACATTATTAGAGGCACCCGCGCCTTTGCGCATAAAGCTGCATGCGTATAGTTTAGGGTTATTTGTTTTAATTAAGTAGGGTTTGATCAGCTAGGGTTAGTTACATATATATGGTTTAGGGTTAATGCATGGCACATTACATATAGTTTAAATCTCAAGAATGTTTATACATGATAGGCCATATGTGCAAAGAAATTTTTTCCCTGTGAACTTGTCAAAATTCAAGTTTATACGTGCCAATGGAAACTAGTCCAAAAAATTACATAGAGGACCAAAAGTACTAGACAATAACTAATAGAACTCGCAACTTTACAAAAAGGACCCCAAAACATATAGAAGAAAATCAATCGAGTCCTTCTCGACCGCACATCGGATCTACTGCTCCGCATCCTTTCCGGCAACTCCTTCGCCGGGGACGCACCACTTGGGACGGTGTCGCCGGTAGTCGCCGAGGACGAAGGAGAAGAAGGGCCTCGACAACGGCATATTGGCTGCGAGAAGGGCCGCTGAAAGGCCAAGATGTGCACGGGCAAGACGGATGACGCCGTCATATGCCCCGAGCTTGTGAACTTTAGCAGCTTGACTTCCCCATTGGCCAGATCTGAAGCACTGACCAAAGCAAGCCTCACCGTTAGCGCCATCACATTGATGGCACCAGATCGAGGTTTGGCCGGCAAGATCCGCTGATTCACCATAGACCGAGATCTGAAGCCGATGACGAGATCCCCGACTCCATTGCGCCATTACGCTTATGGGAAACACTTTGGATCTAAGCTTACAACAACACTAACTCCCTCGGATTCAAATTAGCTGACTCAACTTTGCTTATCTAAATATGGATGTATCCACACATGTTTTTACTCTAGATACATACACGTCTAAGGAAAGTTGAATCGATTAATTTAGTTCGGAGGGTGTACAATATACAGAGAGAAGTCGGTCTCGTCTCCGGCAGGCGAGGCCGCCGGAGAGAAGGGGGAGAGGAGCCGGGGGAGTGGGAGAGACTCGAGAGAGAAAGAGAAGAGGAAGAAATGAGAGCTCCCTGGGGAAGAACATTATTTTTGTCGTTACGCTCGTAGGCTGGAAACTGAAAATTTCGGCCGCGCGCCAAATCATCCCGCCGCATCCATTCGAAAATCCCGTGACCAGTTTTACCCTTTTAACCCTGGTCCGGAAGCTACAACCCACCGACCATGGAGGGCTCATTCGGTAACAATGAAATATCTTGCCTAGATCCCGAATCCTCCCCACAGGCCCACACCCACCCACCAACCATTCGCCCCATTAGCTCAAAAATACTATCACACGCCAAAGCTCGACTCTCTACGAGTACTAGATGCTGCCGCCGCCGGCATACTCCTCCACGGCGTAGCCTTGATCGTGTTGGCTGTCCACCCACTCGATCCGCTCCCCGCCGCCCTCGCCACCGACGGATCTGCTTCACCGCCGACCTCGCCACCGACGGATCTGCTTCACCGCCGACCTCACCACCAACGGATCTGCTTCACCGCCGACCTCGCCACCGAC
This sequence comes from Lolium rigidum, assembly GCF_022539505.1. Lineage (NCBI taxonomy): Eukaryota > Viridiplantae > Streptophyta > Magnoliopsida > Poales > Poaceae > Lolium > Lolium rigidum. The sequence goes on from NW_025901531.1 coordinate 2,693, forward strand.
TACCTCGGCGCGGCCGAGCTGTATCAACTTCACCGAATCCCTTGCCGGCCAACCAGATGCTGCTTCACTAACGCCCGCTTCTCTGCGAAACAGGGTCGATTCATCGTCTCCGCGTTCGCCGCCGCTGGAATGCAAGTTGCCGCCCCGTCCACCCCGCCGCGGCTTGGTTAGTACGCTGGCCCGTTAGATCGTGGTGTTTCTTTAGCCATGTTTTGTGTAGTTATTTGCAGATCTCATATGCGGTTAACTTTCTTGATGTGTTGCTTCGCATGAAGTTTGTTTAAATATTGTACAGTACAAAAGCATTATCCGGTCGCTACCATCCTGTTCATTCTACTGACACCTGTGTGCATCCACATATTTATAGCCTTATACCGATTCATTTGCTGCCAACTGTTTTTGTACTGCATGCTATTGTCGCACTGCTTTTATAGTCATGCTATGGGCATTTCCAATCTGCTTGTTCTTATACCATGTCATTAGCTCACCGCTAGCCGCTAGCTGTTTTCTCGTGTTTGCTATTCTCACACTGCTTTTATAATCATGCTATGTGCATTTCCAATCTGCTTGCTCTTATACCTCGTCTTTAGCTTATATAGTTATTGATGCGTGCATGTCTGGTCTTTGTATTATCGTAGATTGACTTGTCAATGTTATTTTTCCTAGGGATTGATCATGCGAACCACTTATTAGAACATCCAACATTAACAGCGGGGGCGCTAGGGAAGGTTGGAATCTGAGTTCTTGGTTGGTAATTTTGGCAGTTTACTTCAGTTATTATCTATAACCTATATGCATTGTTCCTTATGCAAGAGATTAACACTTGGAACCCTGCCATAGCAATGCCATTCATGCTTTACTATGTTTATGCCTATTTGATATGCTTGTCTTGGAGAAACTGCGAAGGTGATTTGAACCTGACATTTGGTCATTCTTAATGCCGAGTTTACTTTATGTGGAAAACCTTGGCATTACCCTACTCTAAATACGAATGTCCGAAATTCGTATCTCATGCAAAGCAACATCTAGTTGGTTTTAATCTGATATCTGGTAAATATTGGCTTATTCATTTGGCAGCTCAAGTTTTTTGTTATTTGAAACCAGCTGACTTGGTCTTCAATGTGATATCTAAACACAGATCAAGGACATTGGAGCAGGAGGATTAGCATTTCACTTGATGGCTGAACCTAAAATGACAAGCATGTTGACCACGACTAGTGCACGCAAGAGAAGGACCTGCAGCAAGCCAGTATGTGCTTAGTACATGCATCTTATCTTATCTTGTGCTTATTTCGCTACATCTTTGTTATCCGATCTCTACATTGCGTAATACATGTTTGAATAGTTAATTGTTGTAACTATGTTTGCAATGTTACCGGAATGCGGTTTTAATGAAGCGAGTCATCATTAGAAGATAGTCGCCAAAAAAGGATGCGTAGCGACCACTGTGCAACATTATGATGTAAGTTTGTGCTTAGTACAAGTTCCATACATTGTCTTATTTATGCAACTTGTTATTATCTTATATCTACATTGCATAATAAATGTTTGCATAGTTCATCGTTTAACTCTTTTTGCATTATTATCAGAATGCAGTTGTGATGAAGCAATCTTCATTAGAAGTGAGGCCCACAAAAAGTTCTGATATTTTTTCTGATGCATCTTCTCATAGCCGTCAACCTAGACCATTTCTTTCATCAAACAGTAAATATCTCAAGGCTGCACTTTATAAAAGACATGGTATTGCTGCTTTAAGATCTGTAGCTGATATGTTGACAAAGAGTACACAAGATTCAATCAAGGAGATTGCCAAATGTCAACGTGTTATTGATGATGCTAATAGAAGTCCTCAATGATTCTATGTAATTTTTTTATTTGGGCACATTAATTGCCTTGTAATTTTCCTACTTGTTTTATTTGTGTATGTAATTGTGTGTATCATTGATATCAGATTTTAGGCTCATGAAATTTAATGCAAGTTGACTAGTCAAACAAGTAGGGCCCTACAACAGATTGGGCCGGCCCACTTACAATAGTGTGGGACCCACTTTCATTTTGGGCCGGCCCACTTCTTTAGTAGGCCGGCCCAGTTACACGATAGTGGGATCCACATACTTATTGGGCCGGCCCACTATCTTGTTGGGCCAGCCCATTTGCTATATGGTGGTCCCACATGGCAAATGGGCCGGCCCTTTAACAGGAAGGTGGGACCCACCTGTGTTTTTGGCCCGACCCACTATCTTGTTGGGCCGGCCCACTTGCTATATGGTGGACCCCACATACTAAATGGGCCGGCCTTTTAAGCTGGAAAGTGGGACCCACCGTGTTTTTGGCCGGCCCACTATCTTGTTGGGCCGGCCCACTTGCTATATGGTGGACCCCACATACTAAATGAGCCGGCCTTTTAAGCTGGAAAGTGGGACCCACTGTGTTTTTGGCCCGGTCCACTATCTTGTTGGGCCGGCCCACTTGCTATATGGTGGACCCCACACACCAAATGGGCCGGCCCTTTAACAGGAAAGTGGGACCCACCTTTGTTTTTGGCCCAGCCCACTATCTTGTTGGGCCGGCCCACTTGCTATATGGTGGACCCCACATACTAAATGGGCCGACCCTTTAACTGGAAAGTGGGACCCACTGTGTTTTTGGCCGGCCCACTTGCTATATGGTGGACCCCACACACTAAATGGGCCAAACCTTTAACGGGAAAGTGGGACCCACTGTGTTTTGGCCCGGCCCACTTGCTTCTTGGGCCGGCCCGATTGCCTGTAAGGTGGACCCCACATGTTAAATGGGCGGCCCATTTAAGTTTTGACCGATCAACCTTAGAGGTTAGGCCCGGCCCACGTAACTAATGGACCCAGCCCAGCTATATAGTTGACCGGTCAAACTATGTCAGCTGGCCCGGCCCGCTTAAGACGTGGCGAGGCCTCGTGTGGGCCTACCATCTACCACGGGGTTTCAGCCGGTTAACGCCGTTAGCTGCCGGTTAACGGCGTACGCCACGTGTCAGTTTGCATGACGTCAGCAGTCAACGGGCTCCCGGAAACACTTGGGCAACGGTCCGATTTTCCGTGGCGGAAGGGCGCCCAAGCGCGACGGACCGAAAAAGTCGTCGTAGGACTTTGCGTGACGCAGTTTCGACAATAGAACCCATATCGTCGGGTTAGGCCCATAGGCGACGAAAAATACCCCTTAGTGGACGATTTTGGGACGTTGTCTATCAGAACTTTTCTTGTGGTGAAAACAGGAAAAAGGAAAACGTTTTTTATACCAGAGATGAGGCACGGGGCCAGGATGTGCTGACTAGGCAGGAAGCTGAGGTGGCGGCGGTAGAGGCTGACGGGCGAATCCCACCTGTCAGTTTGGAAAAAGGGACAAAAAGGGTGAGCCTTATCTGCATCAAAGGGGATTCGAACTCAGGGTCTGCAGATTGAGGTCGATATAACAAACCACTGGGTTGTTATGTCTGATGCTGATTATGGCGAGGCGCAGAACGTTTTAACCCAAATCAAAGCGGAGATGCGGGACGAGAACAACCATGGCGGAGAAGGATCTGGTCGAGCATGGAAACATCGGGGGAGAGCGAGACAGGACATGGGAGATGGCATCGGGGGTGCGCCTCTTCATGCTGAACCAGAAGGTGGTGGTGCGGAGTCCAAACGGTGGCCGGAACATCGCCGGCGCTGAGCTCCTGCGGCGGAGAAAAGGTGTCAACATGGGCAGAGTGATTTAGAGGGGGAGAAGACGGGCAAGCGGTCAGGGAGATGCGCACGCTCACCAGGAACGCGGTAGAGAGATCAGAGAGGGTGGGGGAGTACGCACGGCGACGGATTTCTCGCCGGAGCGCGACGATCATGGCGTAGAAACGGCGGCCTTGTTCTCGATACCGAGCGTCTTGGGTCGATTCCTTGAACGTAGATGAAGAGGACGACGAGGCGCATCTAACGGTGCCCTCAGAACGGCGGGGGAGGTGAGGAGCGGCGACGCCATGGTGAGGACGGTGGTGGCAGTGGGGTTTCTTCGGTCTCTATTTCCTTTAGTGGAGGGAACGAAAGTGCATGGAGAAGAGAAAAGGTAGTGGCTGTGGCGTGGATGGGAGAGAGAGTGTAATATCCCAGGTTTAGAGGCTACAAAATAAGAGAACACCAAAGTGTGCATTGCATTCATGCATAGAAAATTCGGGGAATTTTCGCGCTTTCAAATAAAACTTACCACGATGATCGAAGTTTCACTTGACTTGCTTGGGACCGAAGTAGATCATCAAGTCAAGCGCTATAAACTTCACTGTGACCTTTGCTAAAACCTTGTTTTGGTAGAGATGATTTGATCTATGGGCTAGATCAAATAGAAGTAGATTTACAACAAATGTAAGGATCAACTACAAGATATTATAAAGGATCTCAACATGACATTCCTTACAACAACACATGAATAAGTGTTCAATTCTAAATCAAAGGACACAATTAATTAAGAAACTATTCTTTACTTATCTTATCCATGTCTTCTACTAAATAAATGTTCCTACCATGAGTCACATGGTATATCTTTTCAACTACAATACATGAACCAAGTCAAGAACATTCATATTCATTCTTCATTAACTTTTGATCATTCCAACCTTGTCTCCCAACTCATTCGATTAAACCTAGATAAAAGAGAGAATCATTCATATGCTTATTCTATCCATTGAATAGAACCTAGATTGCTATTTAAAACTTATCCAATTGAGGTACTTGTTGATACTAACCAATGATACAAGAAATATAAGTCAAGTATTAAACCCTACTTGACCTAGCTCACACTTGATGGTAAGTAAGAACCTATTCTTCTAGTAATTATAGATAGGCAAGTGTTGTGATCATTATAACTTGGTAATGATCATAAACCCTAGGGAAACTCTACCTATTCAGAAGAGCTCAACCTAAAGAGGTATACTCAAGTATATGGACTTATACTTGATCTTGGAGAGAGAACCATGATTCACTAATGAATTATTATAAGGCCAATACTTTGATCATTACAAATTGAGTGATGATCATAAACCCTAAGAATCTAAGTGAATGTGTAGAGAGAAGTATTAAAGAAGAGAGACTAGTGAGGAATAAGTGGATCATGTCTAATGCATGATCTTACCTTATTAATTGAGGTAATAAGTTAAACCCATGTATGTGATCAATAGATCTCATCTATCATATGAAATGATAAATATATCAATAGTAGTTAAACCCAGGCCAATCCTCATGCCTTGTATAGAGTAGTAATGATATAGTATTTAAACCTTGCCTATCCAAACACTTGAGACAAACCTAGCATTGCCTTGATACATGAATCCTAGCCAAGTGAGGAGGAATAACCCTAGCAAATTAAATATACCTAGCTTATGATCATAGTTCAAACCTAGTTGTGTATCACTTGGGTGATCACTACTAAAACCTTAGACCACATTTGAATTTCAATCCAAGTATCACTTTGGATTATAAGTAGAACCCTGCCATACCTCATGCCTATTTAATACTTCAAATAGTGAAGTATTCCCAAAACCATAAACCTTGTCATATGGAACCAATCTACATAAAATATTATGTCCTAACTTGTGTATCATAGATCACAAGTATCAACCAAGCCATATATACCTAAGGACTAAATGCCATTTGGTGAGTAGAATGAAACCAATACCCTATTCTACTTTGCTATCCAAATACCTTGTTTAGTGAACCAAATAAAATAGTATTCATATAAGTAGTTGAGTTAACCATGATGAGTATAGAATCTATCAAAGATAATTTAAGCTAGAAGTTGCTAAGCAGGATTAGTAATTTTAGAGTTTGTTCAACCATTTTCTTAAACTCTTAAAAATAAATTCTCCGCATAAAATGATGAATCCAATTCCATCCTCATTTTCACCACTACTTTAAATACTAGCCATAATTATAAACATGGGAACAAATCATATTATTAAGTACTAGCTCAACCTAATCATGTGTTCATTATGCACAGGTTATAAATTTCAAACCATTTACACGAAATTTGTTCCTAAATGAAAAAGGAATTGAGATAAAAATCTAAACCTATTTCTATGTTAATTAAACCCCACAACATATCAATCCAATCAAAAATTCAATGTTTATTTAAACACCAAAATGATAGAGTAAGCATTATTATCAATTTATGTTTATATTCAAATAATTTAGAACCTGCAAAACAAAGCAGAAATCAAAATTGAATTCAAACCACAAAATAGAAAACAAAATTTAAAACAGAAATTCAAAAGAGAAAGAGAGGGAAAGCCTTACCTTGCCCAGCACCGTAGCAGGCCAACGTAGCCCAGACTCGGCCCAGCCCGCGAACGAAGTCGACCCACCACCATACCGTTTCGATTGCTTTAAAAATCGTGCGAGAGGAAAAAACGACGTCGTCTTCTTCTCCGGCGTCGACAGCGCGAGAGGAGGAGCTCGGCCACGTCCTCGACGAGGATAAGGACGCCGCCGGACGTCGCAGAAGGTTCTAGAGCTCCACACTATCTCTCTCGCGTCCGAGTCTATCCCTTGGCGTCAAGATTCGTGCCCAAATACACTTCACTGTCGCTGTCGCATCTCCACCCCTGCCGCCGGCGAGGTGACGCTTCTGACCTCCTCAAGCCCTATAAATACTCGAGGAGGGTCGCCGGAACCCTAGCTCTCTTCGTCGCCCTCTCAATCCCTATCTCAAACTCTCTAGCACTCACTGGAACCACCGCCATGGCCGGCCAGTTCTCCGGCTAGCCATCGATTGAAGCCACCCCGGAGTCCACCGGTTAGGTCGAGGAGGTGCGCCTCGACGTGGTCGTTCTACAGATCAAGCAGGGCATCCAGGGGAGCCAGGAGGAAGAGTAATTCCGGCGTTCCCTTTCCCTCGGGCTCGCCGGAGAATCGCCAATCGCCACCGTCTCCGACCACCAGGGCCTCAGCCGACCACACGTTGAGCTTCAGGGTGAGTTTGCGCGTCTCCAGAACCCACTAGTTCTTCCTGGCATCGTTTGTAGACTATTTTAGCATGTTGGCCGGAGCTCGCCGCCGCAGACCTCGTTGCGGAGCTAGCTCCGGTGACCATTTCGAGGGAGCACTGCCACCATTAGGGTCGCCATCGTCTTCTCGTTCGAACGCAACAAATAGGCCATCTCGGGGAGCCCGGGAATCGGCGTCGCCGTCGCGCTTCGACTCGCCGGCGTCAAGCCGCCGGTGATGTTGACGTGGCGGTGGGACCCGTTGAACTTTTTGACCCGATAAACTGCCAACGAGGCGGGTGACTCGGCACGAGGACCCACACTGTCCGTCTCTGCGGGTATGAGTGAATCGGTACATTTAGTATTTTCCAGGCTATTTCAAATTCCGAGTAAATAGTTGAAACTTTGCAAAATCATATAAAATTCATTTCAACTTAGAAAAATATAAATAATATATCAAAATGCTCACAAAAATAAACTCTATTCAAATAAAATATAAAACAAAAATGTGTGTCAAAATAAAATTTCACTTATTTTTAACCTTATTAATTATGCCATTTCATTTATTTAAAATACAATTTGAATTCAATAATTAGTGAAGTTTCAAATTTAAATTTTAACTATTCAGTAACTAATTAAAATGTTAAGATTAATTTTCTTTATCATATTCTCATGAATTAAAATATTAGTGGTAATTCCTAAACCCTAATTTACAAATTACCATTTTCTTTAAATAAAATAGTAAATTTGCCCGTGCATTGCTACGGGTTGATTTTGTTTAAACCAATACTGAAAACACAATCTGACCACCTCGTTCGGTACAGGGATTATCACACCCTTCTAGTTTTCCTCTTATATTGAAAATAGGTGTGTATTTTAATACCCAAGACCATTAACTAATTCTAGCTCCGATGCCCTTTTTTTTTGGCATAATTATACCTTGGGGCATATACAATGCTGAAATTTTAGCAATGTCATGTAGGATAAATGTTAAGGTGGATGAAAGAGAAAGTAAAAAAAAGTCTTCGCTTTCTCTCTGTTAAGAGATGATCTCATAGCATAATCTCCCTCACCACATATTTATCATGTCCGGTTACTAAAGATAAGACGAAAAAATAATCTATTGTCCATCATGTTTTATTGGTATATCTAGATTACATGGCGAGGTCAAGATAAGACTGGTTTATCAACCATTGCATGTGCCCTTGCACTTTTCTATTTATCCACTTCATTTTAATCATGTTAAACATAATTTTATAACCAGAATTTGTATAAATCTTATACATGTTTATCCTTTACAAATCAGTAACACGTGGTCCTTATACAAACTTCAAATTAAGTAGGTATACAGTCTCTAACATCCCGATGTTCTATTCAATGAAGTTCAAATATGTTTAGAGCATAATTTCGGATAACCATGATAAGCTTCTACAATACATCCAAAGGGGATAGCAGATATCCTAAATTAATTTTAAGGAAGTGACGAATCAAATAGCAACAAAAATGTTAACCAATTTGCTAAAAAAACAATGTTAACCAATAATGTTCACCGTTAATGTGTACACTCTGGTTCTTGTGTATTGTGTCTAGTGCAAGGTCATGTTCTAACTAAGACACGTAAAAGAAGACAGGTAAGAAACTGCAATCCAATTTTATATGAGGAATATCAATGTTGGATCCATCTATCTCACTCAATGTTGACTCCCCATGAACATGTTATCCATGATATTCTTTACGCCTTGTTTTGCATAAAACACTTTTATTCATGAACTGTAGAAACATTGTACGCTTATCATATTAGTGTGCAAATAATATTTTTCATTCATGCTTGGATTGGCAACTATTATGCTATCATTAGCAGCTGCTTGCAATTAATTTGGACAATCTTTAATGTTTTCTTGAAGATAGCTAGTCAAATAGCATAATGCATATCTTTCTTTCTGGTCATACAAAAATACCTCTGGAGTTAGGGTGTCCATCGGCAATCTACCTCAAGAACTTGATCTCATCAAAGGGCAGCGTCTGTGTAGCGTTGTGCGCTCTTCTGCACCTCCTGACCCACGAGTATCTCTGTACATTTAGATGAGGCAGCTTGAACCTATCGGCCAGGTACTCCACCTCTCTCCACATGTAAATACGGAGTTACAAAATCAGATACTACATTAAACCAAAGGCAGCCAGCAGCCTGAACCTGTCGGCAACAAATATAACAAATTCTAAATTTCTCTCGCAGAGCCATACAGAGACGCGGCCATCCCGACCGTCGACGAACGCGCCGTGTTAACCTGGGCGAGCAGTCGAGCACAGGTAAGTGGGCATGGAATTGCACGCGAACTCGCCGACGCCCAAACACAGATACCTGCGGCTGAACTACACCTGCCCCATCTTCTTCCCGATGCCGCGACCCGAATGCTGGCCGTCTTGTGCGGAAGCACCGATACATCCTGGATGCCACCGGTGCGGCGTTCACTGGCGGCGGCCGCACATCTGCGCCACCCTCTGGTTCTCCGCCTAGGCCGCCTTGGACACGTTGAAGGGCTCCAGGCCTCCAGCGAGAAGCCACCATAGTCCTTAGCCACTACATCTTCACCATGGCCGTGGCTGGATGCTGATTCTTTTTCCAACGAACGGGACGACATGGCTCTTCCCTGAGGTAGTTTATGGTGCTCGGCAGTCTGAGCGCCGTGTAGGTAGCGAAAGGCAAGATCACGACGGGAGCACGACAGCTGCAGCTGTAAGTCGGGGAACCGACACGGGGCCCGAGTTCGTCTGATCGATTTTGTTGAAATCAAACGTGGAGAGGGGCCGTATATATGGGTGGATTTTCACGGCGGAGAGGCAGGAAATTAATCAGATCGATCTGTACCGGATTCGATTTGGGAACAATAGAGTTCATACGGAACTCGTTCTGGATCAGCCACGTGATGGAGAAAAGGAAAAAAGAAACAAAATCGTTTTTTTTTCATTGACTCGGCTGAGGATTGGATTCGTTTTGCTATATATTGTTGTCGATCGGAGGAGCTGAGAAAGCACGTGATGAACAAAGCGGGCCAGGCCCAGGTAGGGCGACTGACGATGGAAACAGCGAACAAACCAAAACGAACCGTTCTGTTTTGACTAAGCGGTGGCATCTGCTGTAATTTAGTTAAAAATCAAGGGCAATAAAAGACGGACGAACAAGAAGCCTTATTTTCTTTATTATTAGGTATAGATAAAGTAAGAAAATACTAAAAGTTAAGGTTATTTTGGTAATTCCAAACTTGTATGTTAAACATATTTAATTCTCAAGTTAATTAATTAAATCTTAATAACACTTATAAAACCCTAGTTTCTAATTAAACCCTAACTAGTAATTAGTTTAATTCTTAAACCTCTAAAAATTAATAGCATGTTAAAATTATTAATAACTTTATTTCAAGTACTTAATCACATTAATTATAGTACCAAGTACTACTTTAAGAATTGGATCATAATTTAGAAACCCTAGTTTTATTATAAGTTAGAATCTGGATCCCATTATTTCATGTGATCATTCCCCCTTAGAAGCAACTCTAAAACCCTAGTTATGTGTCACATGTGATCATGTGAGATGTACTTGACATATAGAACCCAAATAAGCAACAATTGAATGCATGCTTATGATCCACTCACATAAAACCAATTCACATAAGATTGTCATTTCATGTCTCTATTTCTAATTTAAAACATATATGATTCACTAGTATCACTTAGGAGCAAACCCTAACTTGTTAATTGGATTAGTACCAATGATCACCACTCTTATATACCACACCATTAGAATCAACCCCAACCATTATAATTTGTAGGAACCATTGTGATTAACCATTCTACCCACCTTGTGTAGAAATTCACATTACATGCTCCTATTCAACTAAACCCTACTTAGGAAATGATAAGCCACTTAGCTTAGAAACCATTAGAGATTATTTGGTAAAGCAAATAAGAAGCCATAGTAAACCTAATAGCAAACCTATGGAACCATCTTGATAATCATCCTTTGATATGATGCTTAGAAGAAACCATGGTAATAACCCTACCAATACTTGCTACATAGAAACCCATTCCAAGTTAAGAACCCAACTAGTTCCTATTAGAGGACTAAATGAATCTAATAGTAAACCCTAGAAACCATAGCTCCTATTTTTAATAGTTCTTGTTCTTATTTACCACTGTTCTTCAAAAGTTATTCTTTTGAAGTACAAATGTCAATCAAACCTTAGAAGCCCTAATCCTTCTTTGAAATACTCATTATATCTTAATTAACATGTTCTTCAAAAGTTATTCTTTTGAAGTATAGTATAAGTAATCATCAACCATGTTTTGTAGAACTTAAAATTGACAACTGTTCTTTACCTATTGTTCCACCATTATTCTTTATATGTATGACTGTTATGATGTATTATATCACTTGTAAATGCTAGTCTTATAACCAAACCCTAATAAGAACCTTGTTTGAGAACCATTCTAAAAGTGCAACAAAACCTAAAGAAATCTTTACAACTCATACATCCTAAATCATCGAGGTTAGGTTACGCTCGGGACGATTGCATCTCATACTATGCATTATAGCATCTTTGCCAGTTCTTTAAACATTGTCCTTACGGGACGATGATGGTATTTCAGCATTTGGAGTTCTCACGTATCGAAGCTTTTGCCTGCATAATCTTGCAGTCAAGAAAGGCAAGTTCATCGCTTGCTCATGTCATTTGATTATTTTTATCAAATTATATGCAAAGTACTATACTTATCACTCTTGCATTGAAAAGCAAATATTATTTTACAATTATGAATATGACTATGTGGTGGGCAATGGAACCATGGTATGTGTTGATTGGTGGAGGTTCCATTGCACGGGTACTATTCATCTAGGATTAAGTACCAATGCCGTCCAGTGATTCTAGCGCCGTACATATCGCGTTAACCATAAGATCTACAATGGCTCTGGGGAAGTCAGTTGTATCTTTTCCCTCTCGCATGCCAACGGACTAGTGATAAGGGTTGCCTGGATCGGTCTATCTTTGGTAAAGGTGGGGACATGTGGTCTTGCACGGTCTACCATTAGATAAAGGGGAGGGCAGACTTGTCATTGGTCTATGAAGGATTGTCAGGGTTGTCCGGATCGGTCTATCTATGGTGTATAGGACGGGGCACATAAAATTGTTCGGATCGGTCTACCTTATCGGTATAGGGGAGAACAAGTGCTCGCGTTGGTCTACCCATATGATAAAGGGGAGGACAAACTTACAAAAGGGTGGGTCTGCGAGGTCGCGGAGAAGGCAGTGATTGGCTTGGTTCTTATACTGGGCCTCACACCAAAGGAAGTGTGGACGAGGATATACTCTCGGCCGGCAACAAGGATAAGTTCTCTTATGGGATAAAGTAACGCACCTCTGCAGAGGGTATCAAAATTGTGGCTGTCACTCCCTGTTCCGGGAAGGGAACTACGAACGCGGCAGGAAAGGAACTCCATGAAGTTCTGGTCAACCTGTGAAGACTGACGGGCATAGTTTTCATAATAAAATAAACCTTTTGAAGAAATGTTTATGAAAACTTGCATTTGCCTATGACTTTCTGGTCTATGGCTGTAGCTAGTGCATGATACACCTATTTCCTAATATGAACTTGTTGAGTACGCTCGTACTCATCCCACTCTTAAATCCACAGCTAGCTATGGAGGCACCGAAGGAGAAACTACCGTGGAACTCGAAGACAAAGGAGTCAAGCTGCAACAAGATGAAGAAGCCAATCAAAGAAGTCAATGGAGTCAACCTCTGCATCAGTTGGAGTGGAAACTTAGACTAGTAATAGAAGGGAGCGTTTCCCTAATCCTAGCACCTAAGTAGCTAGATGTCTATAGCAAGCCAAGTAGCTCTTTAGCTTGAGTTAGCAATAAGTTAGACTATGAGTCGTTCTTCTGGAACTTTATTTGAAGTTTTACCTCACTGTAAAGTAGGAGGCTGTGTTGATCTTTTGTAAACAGTTTGTGTATATCCTTCTATAGACATACCTTGTACTCGCATATGTTTCTGTTGTACCACTCTGAGAGATGTAATATGAGTGGAACGGTGTTTCACTTGTGTTATGTCAACGAATTGTGTACTACACCATGCGATGGTACGCTGGGTCATCACGAGCTGGTATCGAGCAAATGCTTTGACCCTAGGATTAAACCCCTTTAAAGGAGACCTATAGGTTTGGTAGTGTCTATAGGAAGTTATCTTAGCTAAACCAACTATTCTTCGACTTGAGATGGGTATTCACTTGAGAATAATCCCGACACACTTGAGTCAATCTTTCTTATCTATTTTCTTAAGTTAAGTTAGTTAGTTATCATGCTTCATTTCCAAATAACTAGAACACCATTGAAGCTTAAAATAATGGATGGCGAGTAGACCACGGTTGGTATACAATACATGGTAGTCCAAAGAGAGGATACAACCATAAGGAAGATATCCTATTGGAAGAAGTATACCAATGTTTGTTATGGTTAAGTAAAAGTAATTTAAAATATCAAATGACTGATATTAAGTAAAGGAGACAAGTTATACAAGGTAGTATATGCCTATGATGAGTCAATCATAGGAGGTAAGGAAGAGAGATAGGAGTTATACGGAATCACTTTACATGGTAGAGTTGGTAATCATATATGATTCACTTGAGAGTCATGAGGTGATGGAGTAGAACATCATAAGTGAGTTAACAGAAGTATGATGAGGAGTAGGATTTAAGGAATAGTTCGAAAGCTTAGGCCTTAAAATCCTGGAAACTGTGCCAAGTATACTCGAACCGTAGTCCTTAGTTTAAAGAAGGCTTATTTAGAGCATATCACATAGAGAAATCCGGGAGTTATAGGTGGTATATTCTAAACAATCATGTGTTTAGAGTAGACATGTTAGAACTAGTTGTATTATAGGAAGTAGTCCTCAATAGAACATATATATGGTATACTATTTTGTTGGTACTTCCAAAGAAAACTAGGTTAACTTCAACTATCCCAGGCCATTTTGTTTCAAGTTTGTCTCATTGCAAATGTGCAATTAAGATAAATGTTGAAACAAATAGTAGAAATTCACGTATTTGTGCTAAGTATCACAACCTAAACCTATCTTATGTGGTGTTGTATATTGCACATCTACACCTGATGTTTATGGATGTCTTACCCAACTATTATATTCGGGCATATAAGGGTGTGTATTATAAGCACAAAGCTGGATTTTCTTGGATATTATTGGATTTTCATTGTTTGACTAGATCCATACATGAAGTTTGACTTTGATATGCAAATGCATGTTGCAATATCAAGCTCTTACTTGATGTTATACACTACAAGAAAAGTTGCCATGGCCGACGAAGTTGAAGTCGCGCCGTGGTTGCTGGTGACAATGGCCGACGATTTTTGGTCTCTCCGTTGTGCATGTCAAAACGTTTTTTTTCTCGTTTTTGAGGCCACCTAGCCTGACGAAAACGGCCAAAATGTCGCGTATGGTGGCCCGGGACGTGGTGCATCTCGAAATCTCGTGTTCGCCGGCCGAGTCAACGCAAATCCGCACCGCCGAGGGATGTAGGGCAAAGATGGCAGCCTCTCTGGCATTGTTTTTTTTTCTCGATCGCGCCATCTCGTTCAACGTCCTCCGATCGAGCCGTTTACGATGCAGGATCATGGGTCCCGCATGTCATCCTCTATGAACCAAAATTCTTTCAATTCTTGGATTTTTTTCACCCCCTCATTTCTGGCTACTTCATTTTTCTTTTGATCCCTTGCCGCCTTGGAAACATTGAGACCGCTGCTGCTAAATGGGACCCGCATGTCATCCTCTATGTGCAATCAACTTTCTTTTCTTGGAGTTTTTTTGGCACCTCATATTTGGTCACTTGCCTTTTTCTTTCGATCCCCTGCCGCCTCTCAAACGGTGATACCGCTGCTGCTAAATGGGACCCGCATGTCATCCTCTATGTACTATAAAACTTTCTTTTCTTGAATTATTTTTGGCACCTCATATTTGGTCACTTGCCTTTTTCTTTCGATCCCCTGCTGCCTCTCAAACGGTGATACCGCTGCTGCTAAATGGGACCCGCATGTCATCCTCTATGTACTATAAACTTTCTTTTCTTGGATTTTTTTGGCACCTCATATTTGGTCACTTTCCTTTTTCTTTCGATCCCGTGCAGCCTCTCAAACGGTGATACCGCTGCTGCTAAATGGGACCCGCATGCCATCCTCTATGTACTATAAAACTTTCTTTTCTTGAATTATTTTTGGCTCCTGATATTTGGTCAGTTGCCTTTTTCTTTCGATTTCATGCCACGTTTGAAACGTTGAGGAACCTGCTGGTTCATGGGACCCGCATGTCATCCTCTATGCGCTATAAAAGTTTATTTTCTTGGATTTTTTTTCACCCTCTGATTTTTGGCTATTTCCTTTTTCTTTTGATCCCCTGCCGCCTTGGAAACGTTGAGTAAGCTGCTGACTCATGGGACCCGCATGTCATCCTCTATGTACTATAAAACTTTCTTTTCTTGAATTATTTTTGGATCCTGATATTTGGTCACTTGCCTTTTTCTTTCGATCTCATGCCACGTTTGGAACGTTGAGGAACCTGCAGGGTCATGGGACCCGCATGTCATCCTCTATGTACTATAAAAGTTCATTTTCTTGGTTTTTTTTCACCCTCTGATTTTTGGCTATTTCTTTTTCTTTTGATCCCCTGCCGCCTTTGAAACGTTGAGGACTTTGCTGGCTCATAGGTCCCACATGTCAGCCTCTATGTACAATCAAGTTTCTTTTCTTGAATTATTTTTGGATCATGATATTTCGTCACTTACCTTTTTCTTTCGATCTCATGCCACGTTTGAAACGTCGAGGAACCTGCTGGCTCATGGGACCCGCATGTCATCCTCTATGTACAATAAAACTTTCTTTTCTTGGATTTTTTTTGGCACCTGATATTTGGTCACTTGCCTTTTTCTTTCGATCTCATGCCGCCTTTGAAACGTTGACTAATCTGCTGGCTCATGGGTCCCGCATGTCATCCTCTACGACAATAAAAGTTTTCTTTCTTGGAATTATTTTTGACCCCTAATTTCTGGCTATTTGCCTTTTTCTTTTGATCTCCTGCCCCCTCTGAAACGATGAGGACGCTGTTGGCAGGTCGGTCCCACATGTCAACCTCTATGAACAATAAAAGTTTCCTTTGATGGATTTATTTTGAACCCCTAATCAATTTCTGGATATTTCCTTTTTTCTTTTGATCCCATGCCGCCTTGAAATCGCCGAGGATGCTGCTGCCTCATGGGTCCCGCATGTCATCCTCTCAGAACGGTAAATGTTTCTTTTCTTGGATTTTGTTGACCAAACGATTTTTGGCTTATTTTTTCTTTCGATCTCCTGCAGCCTTTAAAACGTTAAGGACGCTGCTGGCTCACGGGTCCCACATGTCAGCCTCTATGAACAATAAACGCTGAGGATGCTGCTGCCTCATGGGTCCCGCATGTCATCCTCTTAGAACGAAAATGTTTCTTTTCTTGGATTTTTTACCAATAGATTTTTGGTTTATTTTTTCTTTCCATCCCCTGCCGCCTTTAAAATGTTGACGATGCTGCTAGCTCATGGGTCCCCGATGTTAGCCTCCCCGTACAACAAACATGTGATATCTTGATTATTTTGCAGACAATAAACAGTGTATTGCGCTCTGAGCTATTTCAAACGGATAAATTAAATCTTTATTTTTACATAAACAAACTTATATGTTGAATCTCCTTGTTTTTTTGTTTTTGCGAAGCATAGGACTTTCCTGTTTTTTTTAGAAAATTCCGAACTTTCCTGTTTTGGAGTGGGCTGAAATTGTACGATTCAAAAGGCCAAGCAGGATAGTTCGAAGGCCCGAATGTCCGGATGCAGCCCAATTGAAATCTTTCTTCTTGGATTTTTTTCACCCCCTGATTTCTGGCTACTTCATTTTTCTTTTGGTCCTGTGCCGCCTTGGAAACGTTGAGACCGCTGCTGCAAAATGGGACCCGCATGTCATCCTCTGTGTACAATAAAATTTCTTTTCTTAGATTATTTTTAGCACTCATGGGTCCCGCATGTCATCCTCTATGAACCAAAATTCTTTCTATTCTTGGATTTTTTTTACCCCCGATTTACGGCTACTTCCTTTTTTGATCCCTTGCCGCCTTGGAAACGTTGAGAGCTGCTGCTAAACGGGACCCGCATGTCATCCTCTATGTGCAATCAACTTTCTTTTCTTGGAATTTTTTTGGCACCTCATATTTGGTCACTTGCCTTTTTCTTTCGATCCCGTGCAGCCTCTCAAACGGTGATACTGCTGCTGCTAAATGGGACCCGCATGTCATCCTCTATGTACTATAAAACTTTCTTTTCTTGAATTATTTTTGGCTCCTCATATTTGGTCACTTGCCTTTTCCTTTCGATCTCATGCCACGTTTGAAACATTGAGGAACCTGCTGGCTCATGGGACCCGCATGTCATCCTCTATGTACTATAAAAGTTCATTTTCTTGGTTTTTTTTCACCCTCCGATTTTTGGCTATTTCCTTTTTCTTTTGATCCCCTGCCGCCTTTGAAACGTTGAGGACTCTGCTTGGCTCATAGGTCCCACATGTCAGCCTCTATGTACAATCAAGTTTCTTTTCTTGAATTATTTTTGGATCCTGATATTTCGTCACTTGCCTTTTTCTTTCGATCTCATGCCACGTTTGAAACATTGAGGAACCTGCTGGCTCATGGGACCCGCATGTCATCCTCTATGTACAATAAAACTTTCTTTTCATGGATTTTTTTGGCACCTGATATTTGGTCACTTGCCTTTTTCTTTCGATCTCATGCCGCCTTTGAAACGTTGACTAAGCTGCTGGCTCATGGGTCCCGCATGTCATCCTGTACGACAATAAAAGTTTTCTTTCTTGGAGTTATTTTTGACCCCTAATTTCTGGCTATTTGCCTTTTTCTTTTGTTCTCCAGCCCCCTCTGAAACGACGAGGACGCTGTTGGTAGGTCGGTCCCACATGTCAGCCTGTATGAACGATAAAGCTTTCCTTTCTTGGAGTTTGTTTACCCCTAATTTCTGGCTACTTTCTTTTTCTTTTGAAACGTTGGGACAGCTGCTGCAAAATGGGACCCGCATGTCATCCTGTATGTACAATAAAAGTTTCTTTTCTTGGATTATGTTTCACCCTCTGATTTTTGGTCACTTGCCTATTTCTTTCGATCTCATGCCGCCTTTGAAAACGTTGAGGAACCTGCTGGCTCATGGGACCCGCATGTCATCCTCTATGTGCTATAAAAGTTTATTTTCTTGGATTTTGTTCACCCTCTGATTTTTGGCTATTTCCTTTTTCTTTTGATCCCCTGCCGCATTGGAAACGTTGAGTAAGCTGCTGACTCATGGGACCCTCATGTCATCCTCTATGTACAATCAACTTTCTTTTTCTTTTGATCTCAAGCCGCATATGAAACGTTGAGACCGCTGCTGCTAAATGGGACCCGCATGTCATCCTCTATGTACAATAAAGTTTCTTTTATTGGATTATCTTTGGCTCCTGATATTTTGTCACTTGCCTTTTTCTTTCGATCTCATGCCGCCTTTGAAACGTTGAGTAAGCTGCTGGCTCATGGGTCCCGCATGTCATCCTCTACGAACAATAAAAGTTTCCTTTCTTGGATTTATTTTTTACCCCTAATTTCTGGCTACTTCTTTTTTCTTTTGATCCCCAGCCGCCATTGAAACAATGAGGATTCTGCTGGCTCATGGGTCCAACATGTCAGCCTCTATGAACAATAAACCTTTCCTTTCTTGGAGGTATTTTGACCTCTAATTTCTGGCTATTTTGCCTTTTTTTTTAAATCATGTGTCGCCTTGGAAACGTTGAGGATGCTGCTGCCTCATGGGTCCCGCATGTCATCCTCTCAGAACGATAAATATTTCTTTTTTTGGAAAAAATTTCAACTGATTTTTGGTTTATTTTTTTCTTTCGATCCTCTGCCGTCTTTCAATGTTGACGACGCTGCTGGCTCATGGGTCCCCGATGTCAGCCTCCCCGTACAAGAAACATGTCATATCTTGACTATTTTGCAGACATAAACAGTGTATTTCGCTCTGAGCTATTTCAAACGGACAAATTAAATATTTATTTTTACATAAACAAACTTATATGTTGAATCTCCTTGTTTTTTGTTTTTGCGAAGCATAGGACTTTCCTGGTTTTTTTTAGAAAAATCCGAACTTTCCTGTTTTGGAGTGGACTGAAATTGTACGAGTCAAAAGACCCAGCAGGATAGTTCGAAGGCCCAGACGGCCAGATGCAGCCCAATTGAAATCTTTCTTTTCTTGGATTTTTTTCACCCCCTGATTTCTGGCTACTTCATTTTTCTTTTGGTCCTGTGCCGCCTTGGAAACGTTGAGACCGCTGCTACAAAATGGGACCATCATGTCATCCTTTATGTACAATAAAATTTCTTTTCTTGGATTATTTTTGGCACTCATGGGTCCCACATGTCATCCTCTACGAACCAAAATTCTTTCTATTCTTGGATTTTTTTTGACCCCCTGATTTCTGGCTACTTCCTTTTTTCTTTTGATCCCTTGCCGCCTTGGAAACGTTGAGACCGCTGCTGCTAAATGGGACCCGCACCGCATGTCATCCTCTATGTACTATCAAGTTTCTTTTCTTGAATTATTTTTGGCTCCTGATATTTGGTCACTTGCCTTTTTCTTTCGATCCCGTGCAGCCTCTCAAACGGTGATACCGCTGCTGCTAAATGGGACCCGCATGTCATCCTCTATGTACTATCAAGTTTCTTTTCTTGGATTATCTTTGGCTCCTGATATTTTGTCACTTGCCTTTTTCTTTCGATCTCATGCCGCCTTTGAAACGTTAAGGACCCTGCTGGCTCATGGGACCCACATGTCAGCCTCTGTGAACAATAAACCTTTTCTTTGTTGGATTTATTTTTGTCCCCTAATTTCTGGCTATTTGCCTTTTTTTCGATCCTCTGTCGCCATAGTAACAATGAGGACGCTGCTGTAAAATGGGTCCCAGATGTCATCCTCTCGGAACGATTAATGTTCCCTTTCTTGGATTTTTTTTACTCGTGATTTCTAGAAAATTGACTTTTTCTCTGGATCCCCTGCCGTCTTATTAACGTTGAGGATGCTACTGCAAATGGGTCCCATATGTCAGCCTCAATGTACAATGAACGTTTCCTTTATTGAATTATTTTTGGCCCCTGGTTTATGGCTAATTGGCTTTTTCTTTGGATCCCCTGCAGCCTTTGAAAAGTCGAGGACGCTGCTGGCAAATGGGTCCCATATGTCATACTCTTTGAACGACAAACGTTTCCTTTCTTTGATTATTTTTGGCCCCCTAATTTCTGCCTACTTGGCTTTTTCTTTGGATCCCCTGCCGTCTTCGAAACTTTGAGGCCGATGCCGCAAATTGGGTCCCATATGTCATCCTCTCTGAACTATAAAATTTTCCTTTCTTGGATTTTGTTGACTCCTGATTTCTGGCTATTTGGCTACTTGGATTTTTCTTTGGGTCCCATATGTCAGCCTCCATGTAGACGAAATGTGTCATATCTCAGATATACTATATGGTTCAAAACGTTGCACTGGTTCACAACGGGTTTATCTTTGTTTTGCAGACTTCAATACAATCTCTATCGCTCTAAGATCTTCAAGTTGATAGAATAAATCATAAAACTTTTCAGAATTTTAAAATTTCAAAATCTACTTTTTGATATTTTTTTCCAAAATACAGTTATCCATGCAGGGTATGGAGTGATCAAGATTTTTCACAAAGGGTATGGTTTCAAAAATTGCAACCCCCAATAATACAAAAGAAATACTTTAAAAACAACTTGTACGTAGAATGTCCCTATTTTTTCTGGTGAATCATAGGATCCGTGTTGCATTAGAAAAGGGGCCGAAAGTGTTTGAGTTGCCCGTTTGTAGTTATTGGGCATTATAGTCCGAGTAAGTAGGCCCACATCAATTTCCATGTAGACGACAACCAAAAAGGGGAAATTTTGGCCCAAGCGGGGGAAGTTGTACTTTTTTTCTATTGGTAAGGTTAGCCTCACACACAAAAAATGTCTGGTTACATGGGGCAGTGCTGGAAGCCTGATCGTTACTGAAGGTTGCACATTTGCGCCTAATATGCTTGTCAGCAGGAGGTTAGCTATTTGTTGGAAAACTATGGAAGGGGAGTTTGTTGGTGCATGCATACGTTGGCGAGGAACCAAATGCAGCATTTTGACTTCACCAGACAACTGAACAGCATGTGTTCTTCACAATACAACCAACACAAGCATTAACTAATGTAACTAGAGACATTGAGTACAGATTGAGCCTTCATGTTTAACATAACATTGTGTGTGGAGGAGCCACACACATATATAAGAGTACCATCATGTTGACCACAAATGCATCATCGAAGAGAGTGGTAAATATACTTATTGACCACCTCTCTACAAAAAAGTGGTAATTAGAACCGAACATGCACCACCTTATTTGAGCTGTGATCCATATTGTTCCCCCAGTGGTGCATGATTGCCTTTACACTTGATGACCTTCTCGCAGTTGTCGTGATTGTCGTGGATGTGACCACGGCAGATGCTACAGGGGGTAGCACTTCATTGATGCGAGGGTAAGGGAACATCGCCATCTACGGGTCGAGGTGCAAGAGACGCAAAGCTTTTACCCAGGTTCAGCCCCTCCGGAGAGTAAAAGGCCTACGTCCTGCTAGATCTTTATTGCTCAGTGGAGAATTACAATGGGGGGGCTCAATCGGCGAGAAGCCAAGAGCTTGCAATGAGGAGATTGGATCTCGGATGAGGTGTCCTTCTAGGGTTTAGCCCGGGGTTTATATTTCCACCCCCGGCCTAGGGTTACAAAGGGATAACACCGAATCGTATCGGTTACTACAAATCCGGATACCGCACCCTTCTTCAAGTAATCTCTATCTTGAACCGAGCAGATCTTCTCCTTAGGACTTCGGCCCGGCCGCCTTCGGGCCCGGCCGGTTGGGCGACCGGCGGTCCTCCCCGGGCCTTCATCCTCATGGCGAGTGGGACCGGCGACCCACCCCCTATGGGCATACCCCCATCGGCAGTCCCCGAGCGCGGTGGTGACGAAGTGTAGATCCGGCACGGGTCGCGGAGAGGCACGAAGGCGGATTGAGGTGAATCGCCGCCGGGCTCCCGAAGTAAACTCCAGCGGATCGCTAGTCTTCACTCGCCTGAACTTGATGAGCCATTCGACGCAGGACAGTCGGCGTTGTGCCGGCCGTCGTATGGCGCTCGGCGCATGCCGGCCGCCGCAGGTCAGTCGGCGTAAGTCTCGTGCGCTGACACGTGGAGGAGGCAACGGCTAGATTTCACGTTGACCGAGGTGCAGACCGTTTGCATGGAGTTGACCGTTGGGCCCGATGGGACTGTTAACGGCTAGTCTTAACGCCCGTTCCGCTGATCCCGCCGTCGATCCTGACCGTTAATCACGGGGCGGCGATCTCGCGTGAATCAACGGGTGGATTTGGTGCTTATCTGGGGCGAGTGCAGCGATATAAAAGGCCGAACCCGGGGGTTAGGGCTTATCACTCCGCCACATTCTTCCTTCATTCTCTTCTCTTTTCGCCAAGAACTCCCGAGCGCAACCATGGCGGCGAGAGCCTGGGGCAAGTCCAAGGTCACGCGCGAGTCCCTCCTTCCGTACGTCGCCTCCGGGTCATCCCCGAGTTCAAACGAGAGCGCGCGGCGAGTTCCGCCGGCGAACGAGGTGGAGCCGCTCCCGAGGCCGGGCGACTCGTGCTTTTCCTCGCCTTCCTGGATCGCGGATTCGCGCTCCCGTCCTCCGACTTCATCCGCCAGTTGTTGTCCTTCTACGGCATCAAGATATGCGGCCTGGGACCGCACAGTGTACAGCAGATCTCCCTGTTCGTAGCACTGTGCGAGTGCTACCTGGGTTGCCCGCCGTACTTCCCGCTGTGGGTATCAATCTTCCACGGGCGGGCGACTCGGGCCAACAAGAGCAGCGAGGCGCTCATCCCGAACGGCGGAATCACCTTCCAGGTGAAGTCCGGGGAGAGCTTCATCGACATGGCGCTCCCCAAGAAGGCGCAGTCGGAGTGGCGCCGCTTCTGGTTCTACGCCAAGGAGTACACTCCCCCGGCGAGGTTTGCATTCCCCGGCTCAACCCCGAGCCCGGCGTCCCGCGACGTCTCAATGTCCGGTCGGCTGCCGCGCGAGCAAGAGGAAGTGGTGAAGGAGATGCGCCGAGCGATCCGAGCGCTAAAGGACAATGGCCCGACGGCGGCCAACATGTACAACCGGCCGGCTTGGCCGCCGGCTGATCCCCTCGCGGTGCCGAGCTCATCCCATGTGGGAGTACCGGGGCAAAACGACTGCACCCGGTCGACGGCGACCGAGTGGGACGAGGGCGAGTATCGGAAGGCACTCGCCAAGATCACCACGGCCACCTTTTCCTCCTTCGAGGACGGCCTGCAGCCCTACTCCGAAGATACCCCGGCACCTCAGGTAACGCCTCGTGCAGTGACTCCAAACGCCTTGGCAATGTCTCTCTTTTCTGACTTGTTTCCTTGATTCGAATGTAGCGGTGGCAGAAAATTGCTGACCACCTCCCCCCCCCTCGCCGGGAAGGAGCCTCCGGAAATGACCGAAGGCGAAGAAGAAGAGGTCCACGACGAGGAGGAGCGCACCGAGTCGGACTCCGAGGCGCGGGACTTCATCCGACTCCCGCGCGGGTCGAAGAGGGGCGCCGGATCCTCGTCTCGGTGGCGCAGCTTGATGAGGAGGCGACCTCTCACCCGGAGGGAGAGGCGGAGCCCTCCAAGGAAGGGCCGAGTTGCCGCCGAAGCGACCGCGCCCGACTATCCCGGAAGGTTCCATGAAGCTCCGGCGCCCCCGAAGGACGCAATCGACGCGGGAGCTCGGGCCGGTCCGGGCGTAAAGGCAATCCCCACGGTGAAGTAAGTGCTCCCCGTCAAACCTTTTCTCTTTATGGCGGGATTGGACGTCGAGTCACCTTGCTCCCCTGCAGTCCAAGAAGAAGATCTTGGCAAGACCGGCCACAACTGGGGCGGCGGCCACGAGGGCGGCCGAGGCGAAGAAGAAGGCCGCGGAGAAGAAAGCGGCGCCTTCCGACCTCGGGGGCGCGGGGTCGGCTCCGGAGGAGCCTGTCACCGCGAGCCAGGCTGAGAGGATGGGCGCCAGCCACGCCGAGCCCACCGCCGAAGTCTTCCCCCTGCACAGCATGGTTCGCGGGGGCACGGCGAGCGCGGCGATGGGACCGGGCGCCGTTCCACCCGTGGTGGAGGAGGAGTCAGCGGGCGTCGGGTCGACCGAGGGCCAGAAGGAGCCTGAAGCTGAAGAAAACATCGTCGAGGAGGGCGGCCTCTCGGAGCCGCTGAAGGAGCGCCGGTCCAAGGCTGCTAGGGACCGAGCCCCACCTAGCGACGCCGATACGCGGACAGGCGAGGCGCCGTCGACTGAAGCGGTGATGCAAGCGGGGGAGGCGGCCGAGTCGCGCCATCCACCGCCCTCTACCTTGACCTTCACTGAGCTCCACACGGCGCTTGGTGAAGCACACGTGGTGAGTATTTCGTACTCGCAGTCCGGGTCACCCCGGTCCCCGAGGGTCGACTTGGCCTCGAAAGGGCGAGTCGAGTCTCCTTTGCCTATCCGGACCGCTTTTATCGACCTTGGCATTGTTTTTGATTTTGTGCGAGGCGGAGGTTAAGCGATTGACCGTGCTCGTGGAGGAGGCGGCACAAAAGAACCGAAGCTTATTGCTCGGGAAGTAAGTCATGCCCGCTCGCCTTCCTCACTCGGGCCGCGCCGGCCTTGATTGTACTTCTGTTCTCACCGCCCTCTTTTTTGTAGCGAGGCGCATGCGAAGGCTCTTGCCGAGGCGCGGGAAGGGTTTGTCAAGGAATCCTTCTACCGCGAAGCCGAGTTCCGGCGCAACAGGCCGAAGAGGCCCGGAAAGGG
The DNA here is from genome assembly GCF_022539505.1 of Lolium rigidum. Taxonomy (NCBI): domain Eukaryota; kingdom Viridiplantae; phylum Streptophyta; class Magnoliopsida; order Poales; family Poaceae; genus Lolium; species Lolium rigidum. The sequence goes on from NW_025901531.1 coordinate 27,723, forward strand.
CGAAAGCGGAGGTGGCGGAATTGACGAAGGTCTTGGAGCAGTAGGGCCGGAACCGGAAGATGTCATCGCCGAGTACAAGGTGAAGCCGGAGGCCGCAACCGATGCGCGGGATTCCGCGCGTGGGGCCGCCGCGGCTCGCGGGAAGAGGTTGCGGCCTTGAAGCAGCAGCACGCCAAGGAGTTGGCCGCGGAAAGGAGGCGTCCGAAGGCATCGTCCTCGCGTGCAGTGCCGAGAAGACCAATGTGACGCCCGAACCGGTACCACGAGGATTCCAGCGATCCCGCCGAAATCCACACGATATCGATCTCGAGACGCCCTCCGACACGACGTGCGCGACGAATCACACACGTGATGCCGTAGGAATTAACACGAGCGGTAACATTACAACAGGATTACAATAGAGCCCACAAGATACATATATTACAACAACGACTCTGACGAGTCAAGATACAAATATACAATACAAAGATCCAAATCATACGAGTAAGATCGAATACGTCCGAGTACGGACAAGATACAAATTGGACTAAGAGTCCCGAAGATAACCAATGGCGTCCGTAACCCCGCCCGTGCCAAGCCGGAAGGGTAACCTTGCTAACGTCGTCATCTCGTACTGTCAAAGTCGGGCCATCGGCTGCCGACAAAAGGAAGGAAGCAAAAGAGAAAGGGAAAAGGCGAGAGTAAGTACCAAGGAACGAACTCCGGCACGTACTTAGCGAGACTAGAAATGGCTATGCTCGCCGAGCGAGTATATATATATATCGCCTGGGGCTATATGGTAGGTTTAGCGGCAAAGCAAAACTATAACCAATAGAGACACACTACAACATCCGTCTACTCGGATAAGATAAGAGAGCGCATAAGGTAACAGTATAAATACTACACAAACATAACCCGACCAAATACACATATCCCCTTCAACAATTGCGAAGAGGCAATGTAAAAGGCACTCAACGGTGGACAAGTTTTATTAGGTATCGGTTGTAGTAATGCTATATTACTACGCAAATTATTAGCGAGATTATTAGCAACAAGATAACGATGTAAGTTGTTCTATGATCAAGCTATACAATTCCAAGTCGTCCATAACCGCGGACACGGCTTATCGATAAGATGTACACCCTGCGAGGGTTGCCCAAATGTAACCATACGCATGCTCGACCCGCTTCTGACAGGCGATGTCTCACAACAAGACCGTTCCCAGCTCAACAAGAAAGTCTAGGGGGCCACCCAACTAAGCTACCCGTGACGAAGTCCGCACGTACTCCGAGACGGACCCGGAGGTTGCGTAGGCGTCTAGGCGGGCACTAACGGCCAAGCACTAGATAAGTCGTCTAGCAATTATGCGGTACAATACGAAATAAACCACCCGAAGGCAACAGAAGTAAACACCCGAAGGCAACAGTAATAAACATGCATGCGCCAAATAAAACCAAGGTTGTGGCCCCTTTTCAACGTGACTTGAGAAAAGGTAATGGGTGAGGGGGTCCCAATGAATCCCCACGCATGGGTAGAGCGCTCAATCTCGGAACGTATAACAAGAACTCGGGTCCTAGGGGACATTAGCAAGTCAAAGTTCCGATGCTTTCGCAAAGGGGCTCACGGATGCCTCGCTTACAATTTTAGTTGTTAACAAATAAGTAAAGCATGTGAATCTCCAACAACTGATATAGCATGTGATAACCTCCCAACAACCCAACATATCCCGATAACAGATCGAGATAAACAACAGAGCCTAAACACGCCTACGACTCGCAAGGCTCAAACATCAAGCAACGGCTATGGTTAAGGAATGATACATATAGGATTATTATGGTAAACACGTGGAATAGGACACGTGACTCGATAAAGAATCGCAACATAAGGACAGCAGTGCGAGGGAGAGAGTAAATAGGTGAAGAGAGAGGGCTCGCCTGTGAGAAGTCGCGAAGAACTTGTCGGAGAACTCGTCGTATCTCACATCAACACTTCGTGATCCTATCCAGGAAGAAGAAAATGCTGGAACACACAACGTATGCAAGTCTTACTACTACGGATAAAGAAGATCCAGCATGATCAAGATGATATGCATGACATGGCATGTATGATCGATGCACTTATCCAATTTAAGCGGAATCGGAATCCCGAACAAACAAATTATGTTAGAGTTGCATTTCCTACCGGCAAATTTAAGGGTGGATTAGCATGGCAGTAGCATGGCAAGAGGTAAGCCACACAAATTTAATTGGAGCGGGAAAACACCTTATCCGGTAATTCCAAAATACTCCGCATTTAATTATTAGGTGTGATGCAAACTAACACGACACTACATGATGCGAAAAGCAAACAAGCATATGGATTTCATATTTAGATTCTACACATTTTTCAAATAAGATTTTATATATAACACTTTTAATTTTGAACAACAGATTAGAAAATATAAAATAAACATGTTTGCAATTGAAAAAGAAGGAACATGGTAGACATAAGGAAATCTGGGAGGTGTGGTGCCCTGCCTGATGAAACTGAAGTGGAAACAGAGACTCGCCAAGAATGGACACGCACTGGATGCGGATGGATAGTTAGCAGCTAGGCATGCACGCAGGCAGCTGGATCGATTGGGTGTGTGTGTGCTAGCTGAAATTGGACACGATGTGTAGAAGTGATGCACCTGTTCGTGCGTGGAGCGGCAGCAGTGGAAACATCTTAGGGACAAAACGATGTACTGCCAGGGAACAAAGTAAAACCACGACGGCTGAGGCGAGGTGGTGTCAACTGCTGAGATTGTGGCGTGGAGAACTGGAGCAGCTGCTGCTGATTAAAAAAAAACCTGTCGCTGAAACAAATCAAAGCAATCATGGGTCGCGACGTTTTTGAAGCGGAGCTGGAAGGTGCACAGTTTACTGACGAAACTGTCGATAGAAACATGTAACAGTGGCTGGCTGCGCGGACCTGAGCCGGAGAGTTGATGGAATGCAAATGGCAACAGGATTGACTGGTTGCAGCGCCTGAGAACAGAACAACAAGCTAAGACTCAGCTGATGTGCAAGGAGGAGGCGCATGTTATTTTGAATAACAAACATAGGAAGTTGCATCCATAGAAGATAACAAAATGAGATGGGATTTGTTCAACCAGGATTATAAGGCTGGCTGGGTAGAGAAGCAGGGAACGAGCCAACTCAATTGGCATCAGATCTTGTCTAGGATTGGTACGTGCATGATTTGAAAAGTTACAGGAAGATGCCATGAGTTGTTACAGCGAAGTTAACTGAACTTTAACAGGTGTTATCTGAAGCTGAAAACAGCAACTTCAGAAAGATGGGGCGTGCTCATCATGGCATGCTCGTGCTCAGACGCGAACGGAAAGGAAACGAGGCTACAGCGACTGAGGATGCAGAGATGATGTGGAGGATAAAAGATGCTCACCCAGGAGAGGTCGTTGGCGAAGGGAAATAGCTCGAGGACGGGAGGCGACGCCGGGGTTGATGAAGATGCGCAGGTCGTCATGGCGGTTCCATCCCACTGCCCGGCGATGCGAACGGCAGCGAGTATCGGCAACACGTTTGAGGAAACTCCGGCGAGAACCTCGGTCAGAACAGCGACAAAACCGTCAGATTTTGGCGACGCCAAACAACGAGCAAACAGGACGGGGAAGAGAGGGAAAGGGGCGCCATCTCACCAGGAAACTGATGAACACCTCGACGGAGGCGGACGAGGTCGGAGGCGGTCGGAAATCTCGCCGGTGCATGGTGGCCGGAGAGGGGAATCGGCGAGTTTGCCGTTGATTGAGAGAACGCCGGCTCGATTCCTTGGACGAGCAGGGCCGGGGCGACGAGACGGAGCTTCTGGTGGTCTCGGACGGGCGCGGGGTGGTCAGCTGCGGCGGCGCCATGGTGGTCGCTGTGGTGTTTTCTCCATTGCGTGAGGAAGAAAAGAGGACGGGAAAAGATAGCTTGTGGTGGCGGCGGTATGTGGAAGGGAGAGGCTAGGGTTTGCAGGGGCTCTCGGTGGGGATTTTCTGGAGGAAAAGAGGCGTGGTCGCGGTGGTTGGAGTGGATGGCGTCGACCATGTGAGGCAGAGGAGCAGACGTCAGCGAGAGCCTCTCTTGAAGGAGCGCTCCCAACGTGAAGAAGGCCACCGATAGAAAAATAGATGGGCTAGGCTTGGTTGGTTCGGACCAGAAGAGAAAAGCTGGATTCTCACTATTTTCTAAATCATTTTCAAAATAAGGAGATAAATAGAGGAAGACGTCTGGAAGAACTTTTAGAACAAGGTTCAAACAAGTTTTGCAAACCTTGAAAATATTTGAACCAGATTTGAATTTATATTTCTTTTAACATTTCCAAAAAGATAATATTTTGGGTTTGGAAATAAGATAAGGGAGAAAGGGGTTTTTAAATAAAACATATGAGAGGAAAAAGCAACAAGGTAGGGTTTTATAAAATAATTTTGTTTTGTAAAAACATTGATGATATGATGCATGATGTCATGATGATGCATAAGATAAAAAGAACAAGCAAATCTAATAGGGGTGCTACCCGGGGCCGTTACAATCGACACCACTAACAAGGAACCTCGCCCCGAGGTTCCACCTCAAGGTACGGGGGAGAGAGGTGAACTATCGGGTCTTCTAGCGACGTGTCGAGCTCCTCGACACCACTAACAAGAAGTCTTGCTCCAGCTTGATTATCGACACCACCAACAAGAAGTCGTTGTTCCGATGACGATGATGACTCCGGAGAAACAAAGGAAGAAATAACAGTCACACAGATCCACCAATTCAGGTAACAAAAGCGAATAATAAGAGTAGTCGGTATGGTCGCGACTCCATCCCGCACTCAAAGTATTACTCTGCACATGAATAGGAGAGTCGTGTAACAGCTCCCAGAATTCTGATTGACGATATCGACAAGCATTGTCAGCGAAGATTCGACGGAGCCAAAGAACAAAGTAGTGTAGAAAGATCAGAGAGGCATAGATGACATCAATGGAGAAGACGAAGGTTAGCAGTCGGTGATGTTCTTCTGTCATCTTCAGAGATCGGTCCTAATAGGTGAAGGCATAGATCGTCCAACCCACGTCGGAACCTAAGACTCGGAGAAGCAGATAAGAGAGAAGACTCAAAACTCGCAAAGGTAAGAGGAGAAAGAATATAGATAAGGAGAAAAACAGAGCTAATCAGATCTATCTAACGAGTTTACAGAAAATAGTTTTGACACTAGACACAACGTCCGTTGGCAAGGTTATCCTACAGGCTGGACTAGTGGGGTATCGACAACCTGGGCTCTGATACCAACTTGTGACGCCCGGAACCGGTACCATGAGGATTCCGGCGATCCCGCCGAAATCCACACGATATCGATTCTGAGACGCCCTCCGACACGACGTGCGCGACGAATCACACACGTGATGCCAGAGGAATTAACACGAGCGGTAACATTACAACAGGATTACAATAGAGCCCACAAGATACATATATTACAGCAACGACTCCGACGAGTCAAGATACAAATATACAATACAAAGATCCAAATCATACAGAAGATCGAATACGTCCGAGTACGGACAAGATACAAATTGGACTAAGAGTCCTGAAGATAACCGATGGCGTCCGTAACCCCGCCGGTGCCAAGCCGGAAGGGTAACCTTGCTAACGTCGTCATCTCGTACTGTCAAAGTCGGGCCATCGGTTGCCGACAAAAGGGAGGAAGCAAAAGAGAAAGGGAAAAGGCGAGAGTAAGTACCAAGGAACGAACTCCGGCACGTACTTAGCGAGACTAGAAATGGCTATGCTCGCCGAGCGAGTATATATATATATCGCCCGGGGCTATATGGTAGGTTTAGCGGCGGCAAAACTATAACCAATAGAGACACACTACAACATCCGTCTACTCGGATAAGATAAGAGAGCGCATAAGGTAACGGATAAATACTACACAAACATAACCTGACCAAATACACATATCCCCTTCAACAATTGCGAAGAGGCAATGTAAAAGGCACTCAACGGTGGACAAGTTTTATTAGGTATCGGTTGTAGTAATGCTATATTACTACGCAAGTTATTAGCAGATTATTAGCAACAAGATAACGGTGTAAGTTGTTCTATGATCAAGCTATACAATTCCAAGTCGTCCATAACCGCGGACACGGCTTATCGATAAGATGTACACCCTGCGGGGGTTGCCCAAATGTAACCATACGCATGCTCGACCCGCTTCTTACGGGCGATGTCTCACAACAAGACCGTTCCCAGTTCAACAAGAAAGTCTAGGGGGCCACCCAACTAAGCTACCCGTGACGAAGTCCGGCCGTACTCCGAGACGGACCCGGAGGTTGCGTAGGCGTCTAGGCGGGCACTAACGGCCAAGCACTAGATAAGTCGTCTAGCAATTATGCAGAGTGCGATACGTAAATAAACCACCCGAAGGCAACAGGGAAGTAAACACCCGAAGGCAACAAGTAATAAACATGCATGCGCCAAATAAAACCAAGGTTGTGGCCCCCTTTTCAACGAGACTTGAGAAAAGGTAATGGGTGAGGGGGTCCCAGTGAATCCCCACGCATGGGTAGAGCGCTCAATCTCGGAACAGTATAACAAGAACTCGAGTCCTAGGGGACATTAGCAAGTCAAAGTTCCGATGCTTTCGCAAAGGGGCTCACGGATGCCTCCGCTTACAATTTTAGTTGTTAACAAATAAGTAAAGCATGTGAATCTCCAACAACCGATATAGCATGTGATAACCTCCCAACAACCCAACATATCCCGATAACGGATCGAGATAAACAACGGAGCCTAAACACGCCTACGACTCGCAAGGCTCAAACATCAAGCAACGGCTATGGTTAAGGAATGATACATATAGGATTATTATGGTAAACACGTGGAATAGGACACGTGACTCGATAAAGAATCGCAACATAAGGACAGCAGTGCGAGGGAGAGAGTAAATAGGTGAAGAGAGAGGGCTCGCCTGTGAAAAGCTGCAGAAGAACTTGTCGGAGAACTCGTCGTATCTCACATCAACACTTCGTGATCCTATCCGGGAAGAAGAAAATGCTGGAACACACAACGTATGCAAGTCTTACTACTACGGATAAAGAAGATCCAGCATGATCAAGATGATATGCATGACATGGCATGTATGATCGATGCACTTATCCAATTTAAGCGGAATCGGAATCCCGAACAAACAAATTATGTTAGAGTTGCATTTCCTACCGGCAAATTGAAGGGTGGATTAGCATGGCAGTAGCATGGCAAGAGGTAAGCCACACAAATTTAATTGGAGCGGGAAAACACCTTATCCGGTAATTCCAAAATACTCCGCATTTAATTATTAGGTGTGATGCAAACTAACACGACACTACATGATGCGAAAAGCAAACAAGCATATGGATTTCATATTTAGATTCTACACATTTTTCAAATAAGATTTTATATATAACACTTTTAATTTTGAACAACAGATTAGAAAATATAAAATAAACATGTTTGCAATTGAAAAAGAAGGAACATGGTAGACATAAGGAAATCTGGGAGGTGTGGTGCCCTGCCTGATGAAACTGAAGTGGAAACAGAGACTCGCCAAGAATGGACACGCACTGGATGCGGATGGATAGTTAGCAGCTAGGCATGCACGCAGGCAGCTGGATCGATTGGGTGTGTGTGTGCTAGCTGAAATTGGACACGATGTGTAGAAGTGATGCACCTGTTCGTGCGTGGAGCGGCAGCAGTGGAAACATCTTAGGGACAAAACGATGTACTGCCAGGGAACAAAGTAAAACCACGACGGCTGAGGCGAGGTGGTGTCAACTGCTGAGATTGTGGCGTGGAGAACTGGAGCAGCTGCTGCTGATTAAAAAAAAAAAAACCTGTCGCTGAAACAAATCAAAGCAATCATGGGTCGCGACGTTTTTGAAGCGGAGCTGGAAGGTGCACAGTTTACTGACGAAACTGTCGATAGAAACATGTAACAGTGGCTGGCTGCGCGGACCTGAGCCGGAGAGTTGATGGAATGCAAATGGCAACAGGATTGACTGGTTGCAGCGCCTGAGAACAGAACAACAAGCTAAGACTCAGCTGATGTGCAAGGAGGAGGCGCATGTTATTTTGAATAACAAACATAGGAAGTTGCATCCATAGAAGATAACAAAATGAGATGGGATTTGTTCAACCAGGATTATAAGGCTGGCTGGGTAGAGAAGCAGGGAACGAGCCAACTCAATTGGCATCAGATCTTGTCTAGGATTGGTACGTGCATGATTTGAAAAGTTACAGGAAGATGCCATGAGTTGTTACAGCGAAGTTAACTGAACTTTAACAGGTGTTATCTGAAGCTGAAAACAGCAACTTCAGAAAGATGGGGCGTGCTCATCATGGCATGCTCGTGCTCAGACGCGAACGGAAAGGAAACGAGGCTACAGCGACTGAGGATGCAGAGATGATGTGGAGGATAAAAGATGCTCACCCAGGAGAGGTCGTTGGCGAAGGGAAATAGCTCGAGGACGGGAGGCGACGCCGGGGTTGATGAAGATGCGCAGGTCGTCATGGCGGTTCCATCCCACTGCCCGGCGATGCGAACGGCAGCGAGTATCGGCAACACGTTTGAGGAAACTCCGGCGAGAACCTCGGTCAGAACAGCGACAAAACCGTCAGATTTTGGCGACGCCAAACAACGAGCAAACAGGACGGGGAAGAGAGGGAAAAGGGGCGCCATCTCACCAGGAAACTGATGAACACCTCGACGGAGGCGGACGAGGTCGGAGGCGGTCGGAAATCTCGCCGGTGCATGGTGGCCGGAGAGGGGAATCGGCGAGTTTGCCGTTGATTGAGAGAACGCCGGCTCGATTCCTTGGACGAGCAGGGCCGGGGCGACGAGACGGAGCTTCTGGTGGTCTCGGACGGGCGCGGGGTGGTCAGCTGCGGCGGCGCCATGGTGGTCGCTGTGGTGTTTTCTCCATTGCGTGAGGAAGAAAAGAGGACGGGAAAAGATAGCTTGTGGTGGCGGCGGTATGTGGAAGGGAGAGGCTAGGGTTTGCAGGGGCTCTCGGTGGGGATTTTCTGGAGGAAAAGAGGCGTGGTCGCGGTGGTTGGAGTGGATGGCGTCGACCATGTGAGGCAGAGGAGCAGACGTCAGCGAGAGCCTCTCTTGAAGGAGCGCTCCCAACGTGAAGAAGGCCACCGATAGAAAAATAGATGGGCTAGGCTTGGTTGGTTCGGACCAGAAGAGAAAAAGCTGGATTCTCACTATTTTCTAAATCATTTTCAAAATAAGGAGATAAATAGAGGAAGACGTCTGGAAGAACTTTTAGAACAAGGTTCAAACAAGTTTTGCAAACCTTGAAAATATTTGAACCAGATTTGAATTTATACTCCCTCCGGTTCATATTAAATGACTCAACTTTGTCTAGATACACATGCATCTAGTCCAAAAACTTAACTAGATTCATACAAATCTAGACAAATTAGAGTCCATTAATATGAACCGGAGGGAGTATTTCTTTTAACATTTCCAAAAAGATAATATTTTGGGTTTGGAAATAAGATAAGGGAGAAAGGGGTTTTTAAATAAAACATATGAGAGGGAAAAGCAACAAGGTAGGGTTTTATAAAATAATTTTGTTTTGTAAAAACATTGATGATATGATGCATGATGTCATGATGATGCATAAGATAAAAAGAACAAGCAAATCTAATAGGGGTGCTACCC